>NW_012117077.1:1974350-2033748 GCF_000951035.1 Colobus angolensis palliatus
TTTTAATATAATTTATTTAACAGGACATTTACATAATTTATTTTTAAATAATGACCAGTTTAACAACCAGCTTGCAAGTTTCTGGAAAATTTAAAAATTGGCTCTTGTAACCTGGTATAAGCCAGTTCCAACAAATGACTAGATTAATGGAAGATATGATTCCTTCAAATATTTAAAGATACATCACGGGGGAGAATAAGACTTTAGTATTTTATTCCAGAGGGCATCACCAGGACCAGTAGATATAAACATACAATGGAAAATTTAGAATCAGATTTAAGCCCAGACTTTTTAACAGTGAAATTGGCTAATGTGGCAGCTATTTGGGGCAATGAGTTTTCACTGAAATATCCAAATAGACAGTTTTTCCATAAAAATGTTCCAGAAGAGGTGGAATGACCTTAGATATGGGTTTTGTAAAAGGAAATCCGAACTGCTGAGAAGGGTTGACCTGTACATTGCCTTCCAACTCTAAGGTTTGAATAATAGTCACTTTTATAGTATTTTTACTTTTCTCAGACCTTGAACAAGCACTTACTGGTTTTTGATTCATGATTTCAAGTCAAGTATTCCAAAATTCATACTTGAAGTTATTTTTATTGAGCCCATGATTGCAGGGCTGCTAAAATATGAACTAGGTGGAACAGTAAACATCTCTGTACTTTCATTTACTGTCAAAAGCTTAGAAATACCAAAACTACAATAGATTCATCTGTCTGATGTCCCCCACAGGAACAAAAAGAAAGCCAGAAGGTAAATAAACATTTATTTCTCAGTGGTCTTCTAAAGCAAAGACAAAGAAGAAACAGGAGAAGTGAGAAAAATAATGTGCCTGCTCTCCCCTCTGATCTGGTGCTGGCCTTGGCCGTGGGCTTAAATGTTAGATACTCTCGGTGGGAAAAGGTGTGAGCTTAACAAGGTGGAGCCATATCGATAGATTTCTCTATTTGCAGAGATCTCTAAAATAAATGTCAGAAAGGGAAAAAGATCACCTGAATTCGTGCCTTTGTCGATGTATGTTCAGATAGAAACTTGAGAGACATCCAGAAATGAAAATTAGCTAAAAATAAAGCTGTCATTTGAGTAATTGTAATATGCTTGTACTTTATCTCCAACTTCTTTGTGAGTTTCAGAATATTTTAGTAACACGTAGAGACTCAGCTTTCACAGCCTTGAGATGATAACTTGGAGGCTCACACATGAAAAAAGAGTGACAGGTTACAATCAGTGAGGAGAAGAAAAGCTGAGATGCTAGGCTGGTAACGTACTACACGTAGTGTAATCTAATAAAGGTGCTAAGGACAATTTTGCACACTTGAAATACTTTGGCAATTAAATTTCAAACAGATGTTAGTATTTAATCTATCAAAACAAATATCCAATAAATATATAGTAATGAGGCTAGTTTATGGCTCGATTTTATCAAATATCTAAAAGATCAGCTTTTAATAAGCTAGTCTCAAAGCAAATTTTTTTTATTGATTAGCTAGATAAATTAACCCCTAGCATTAAAAACTATTGTTACTCAAACTGTGATAATAATCTGTGTAATGAAGTCAGCATTTTAGATCATACATTTTCACCTACAGATGAGCTCTATGACCATCTCCAACAAACGATAGCAGAGGAGAGGTAACAAGTGCCCCTGGAGCATCATTAGAGAAAATCAGTCCAAATTAGCCCCAAATTATTTTGAAATCTAATGTCTTATTTTTTAAATTAATGCAAAATTTGTGGGTTTTACTCTACAATGCAACTATATGTTATAATAGAAAGAAAATTAAATACGAAATATTTTTCTCTCATTATTTTATGGTTATCAACATGGTAGGAAGATGGATCATGTGTATTCTAGAACTTCAAATGTTCCCTGGCATAACATTCTGTACCTCTGGGGTGATGCATGTCCTAGTCTGAAAAGCACAGATTTCCAGGATCAATAAGCCATTTCCTCACCTGGTTTCTATATTCCATTTCCAATTCCATATTGCACATGCAGTTTCCTGTGTATTCTGTCATTTTCGCACACACTTCACGTACTGGGGATGACTAAGCTTAGCTGCCCACAGGTCATAATATTAAATGGAAGTTTGGTAGGGTACTTTGTCTTGTCTCTGACCTTCAAGGACAACCACATTTAAATTATGACAGACATATAAGAACAAAGATGACTCCATGGTCTCTGCAGAGGAGGAATCCATAAACTGTTTTGGAAATTCACCCTAGTCTAATATTATGAAGATCTGTTTTCAATATAGGCAATATGCATTTTAACTTTAAACGTCCTGAGAGACCTGTAAGGAATAAAATCAGAAATTTTATCTAAAACAGCCACTTGTACTAAGGCCCATCAGTTATATCCCACATGATGGCAACAATCCTATGAGAATATCTAGAACATGCATGGTATTATTGACAGTGAAATTAAAACATCAGATTAATTTTCTGTTGTATTTGAAGCTTCATATTTCATCTTATATATTCTTTTTTTAGTGGTTGCCAAGTTAAAATGAAGATTTTTACTGTACAAACAGTAAGCAATTTTTTAAACATAAATAAACACATGCTATGAAAGGTAAAGACAGATTCACTCTTCTTGTGGAAGAATAAAGAAAACCTGTTCTTTATTTGCACATTGAAGTATAATTCTGCTGCTGGTCAGACTGTGTCTATATTTCTTCATAATCTAACATGCAAGAGGGACTCAGCAAGTATTTGGTGAATGCATGAATGAATGAGCAATGCATATTCAACTACGAAAAGGAATTTCTTCTGTTGAGGGATTAAATCAACCAAAAGTTTAGAAATAAACTTCTTTGGTGACTGTAGTCAAATATGCTTTAAGGAGAGTAAAAAGAAAGTTTCCATTGTAACAATGTATGGTTTTTAAAGGACAATATAATAGAAAGGAAATAATTTTAAGGTTTTCCACCTCAAGATGGATGACTAGCACAAGACTTTACCTCTCCCGCTCCCCATAAAAATTCTCACTGGAAAGAAATAACAAGCAATTAGAAAATTAGAAAAATTCATAGCAGTACCAACCAGAAAGTAAAAGAGTTTCTGAATATACCAAAGAGCTGGAAACCAATGGGAAAATTTAACAGATCTAAGTAACCATTAGTGCCATATAGGAAAAAGAGAGATTTGCTATGAAGTGAGTATTGCCATCAGAGCTCCAGAAAAATCTAGTCTAAGAGGCAGAAAAACGAGGGAAATAGGTGGTTTAAATTCATTAAGGGGCCCTTAAATTCATTAAGGGCCAACCCCTTACTCTCAAATCTGCCAGCCATCACTGCTGGAGAAACCAGAGGTGGTGCTGTCATATTCTAGCTGACCTCCACTTACTAATAAACAAACACATGACCGCTGAGAACAACCTCCCCTCACATCTTAAAACACGACAGTTAGTTATACATCTCCCCCCGAGCTCAGTGCTTGCCCCTATAATCTGTACTAATGCTCACAATGATTTTCAAATGTGCCAACAATCACTGTACTGATGAAGCGGACACTGAAACTGGAAGAAAGTATCAATTCAAGATGCAGACAATAATTTTAAAATAAGAATAATTAATAGAGCCATTATTATTCCTGAGACCATCAGAAACATAAAATTAAAAGAGGCCATAAGATAGACTAGGATTTAATAAAAATGCTTAGGTATACATTTAACCAAAAAGTGAAAGATCTCTACAACGAAAACTATAAAACACTGATGAAAGAAATTAAGGAGGGTCCTACAAAATGGAAAGATACCCTATGCTCACGGATTGGAAGAACTAATTTTGTTAAAATTAGTATCTGGGTAGATACTACCCGAAGTGATCTACAAATTCAATGCGATACCAATCAAAATACTAATGACATTCTTCATAGAAATAGAAAAAACTGTCCTAAATTTATGTGGAACCACAAAATATTCCAAATAGCTAAAGCAATCCTGAGCAAAAAGAACAAAGCCGGAAGCATCACAGCACCTAAACTTCAAAGTATGCGACAAAGTTATGGTATTCAAAGCAACAGTGGTCTATGTATGTGCCTAAAAACACACACACAGACGAACGCGACAGAATAGAGAACCCAGAAATAAATCCATGCACTTACAGCCAACTGATCCTTGACGAAAGTGTGGAGAACATACATTGAGGAAAGAACAGTGTCTTTAACAAATAAATGGTGCCGGAAAAATGTATTTCCATATGCAAAAGAATGAAACTAGAGCCCTATGCAGTACCGTATACAGAAGTCACCTCAGAATAGATAAAAAACCTAAATGGAAGACCTGAAACTGTGAAACTACTAGAAGAAACAAGACATTGTTTTGGGCAAAGATGTTTTGAGTAAGACCTTGAAAGCATAGGCTTCAAAGGGAAAAACAGACAAATGAAATTAGGTCAAGCTAAAAAGCTTCTGCATGGCAAAATAAACAATCAATAGAGTAAAGAGACAACCTACAGGATGAGAGAAAACATTTGCAAACTCTCCATCCAACAAGAGATTAATAACCATAATACAAAAGGAGCTCAAACAACTCCATAACAAAAAATAATCATTAAAAAATGGGCAAAAGACCAAAATTGACATTTCTCAAAAACAAAACATAAAAATTAAATGGCCAACAGGTATATGAGAGAAATGTTCCTTATCACTAATCATCACAGATTTGCATATTAAAATCACAATGAAACACAATCTCACCTCGGTTAAAATGGCAATAATCAAAAAGACAAAAAATAATTGGTTCTGGCAAAGTTGCAGAGAAAGGGGATACTGCTTGTCCACTGTTGGTGAGAATGCAAATTAGCGCAGCCACTATGGAAACACAAAACAACTAAAAATATAACTACAATGTTGTCTTAGTCCATTTTCACACTGCTATAAAAATACTAACTGAGACTGGGTAATTTATAAACAAAAAAAGTTTCACTGACTTTTGTTAATTTATAAACAAAAAAGGTCTGCATGGCTGAGGAGGCCTTAGGAAACTTAAAATCATGGCAGAAGGCAAAGGAGAAACAAGCACCATCTTCACAATGCGGCAGGAAAGAGAGAGAGGGAGGAAATGTCACACATTAAAACCATCCGCTCTTATGAGGACTTATAAACTATCACGAGAATGGCATGGGAGAAACCACCCCATGATCCAATCACCTCCCACCAGGTCCCTCCCTCAACACATGGGATTACAACTCAAGATGAGGTTTGGGTAGGGACAGAGAACCAAACCATATCACATGAGATCTGGCAATCCCACTGCTGAGTACACATCCAAAATAAAGGAAATCAGTACATCAAAAAGATCCTGTACTCCAGTTTTTATTGCAGCACTATTCACAATACCCAAGATATGAAATCAATCATCAGCGAGTAAATGGATAAAGCAACTATAGTGTATATACACAGTGGAATATTATTCAGTAATAAAAAAAGAATAAAATCCTGTCATTTGAAGCAACATGGTTGGAACAGGAGGTCATTATGTTAAACAAGGCACAGAAAGGCAATTTTCACATATTCGTACTCACATGTGGAAGTTAAAAAAGTGCATTTCATGGAGGTAGAGAGTAGAATTATATTAACAGAGGCTGGGGAGGGTAGAGAGGAAAGGGGGGAGAAAGATAAGTTGGTAAGTGGATACAACATTCCAGTTAAAAAAAAAAAGAAACGGGTTATAGAATTCAAAAGTGCGGTAGAGAGATTGTAGTTAACAGTAATTTACTGTATGTTTTAAAATAAGTAGAAGGGAAGAATTGGAATGTTTCCAACACAAAGAAAAGGTAAATGCTTGAGACAATGAATATTCCAATTACCCTGATTAGATTATTACACATTTTACATGGATACAGGTAAAATATCACATGTATCCCCAAAATACGTACAACTATTATATATCGATTTAAAAAAAAAAACTAAGATAGTTTAGAATTTTTAAAGGAGGGGTACCAAAATTCAAATCCTATTATGTGAGCTAAGTAACAATGAACATGTCAAAGGGCACAGAGAGAAATATGAAAGATTAAAAGAAATATTTCCATAGACACGGATATGCAGCATAGATTAGCTATTTTGCATTGTGCTTTGAAATATAAATTGAAATTCACTGCATTGTCAGAGTTGCGTTAATAAAAATATATTCGTTTCTAATTTTTAAAATCTTGGCATTTGTGGTCATTTCCTAATTCAGAAATGTATGTATACTATCAGCAATGGATATTCTCAGCACTTTTTTCCTAATTCAGAAAATGATCAAAAGTCATTTTTATTTCAGTAGGTACACATGTTACTTTCTATTCTATTATCCCTCAAGAGTAACAAATGCATGTCAGTAAGTGTCATCTAACAATTTCCTTACTTGTGCTTCACAACTATTCTAGAAGGTAGATATCACTATAACCATTTAATATATGAGAAAACTGAGGCTGAGTAAATTGTAGCAATCATAGAGAGAGTAAGTGACCTTTAGAATTGGAATCCAACACTTTTACCCAGTACTTGAGCTGTTTTTCAAATATTCTAATATTTTGAATGCATTACCAAGAGGAATGCAAAATAACATTAAAATTTATACAGAGTTTCAGCTTACATTTTGATAAAATTGTAGAGTAGAAATTCCATGAAGGCAAAATAATACCTGGTTACATTTTAAGCACAAAACGGAGAATTACAGCTAGTGTTCTCTGAACTGCAGACACAAATACATTTTGTTTTGCTTTCCTTTTCATGTGTTTATTTTTAAGTATTTGATGTACTACATATCACAACTGCTAACAAATTTATTTTAAAATATTAAATATCATGGGTTTATTTTGATAATCAGGTAGGAATTTTTTTTTTTTAACCCTGGGTTCACAGATATGGACAAAAAACAAAGTTTCATAGTTAGAAAAAAGAGAAAAAGGAAGTTAAACTTACTTATGGCAGCTCAAGAAAAAAAGGAATCATTTTTTAAAAAATAAGATATTTCCAAACACAAGTAAGTAAAACATAGGCTGCAGGTGTGTACTGTTAACATCTAAATTTTTACCAGCTTACATTTGAACAGCACTTTTGAGATTAGGATAGCATTTCCCAAAGTGTGTTCCATAGAATATTGCTGGCTGGGAGCCAAATATGTTTAGAAAACATGTCACCTATGTCTTTTCTAAAAGTCACAAAATATAAGAGCATTGTAAAGACTGGGCAGTATTTCACTGAAAAAAATTCCTCGTTTAACTTAATGTTTCTCAAATGATTACAACCACGGAAACTTTTTTTTTCTGGAAACATCTATTAACATTCATCAGAATAGTGTCGGGAAATATTGTTTTATTTAGTTCATAAACAAATCATATGAAAAGAATGACCTAATCCCTACTTTTGTGTCATCTACCCAGGTCACAGGCTAATGAGTTGAGCGAAGATTTCCACTCAGGTCTTCAGACAGACCAGAGGTCTTTTCTCTTTCTAGTTGCCTACAGTTCCTTTTTTTTTTTTTTTTTTTTTTTAACCTACCAGCACGGTCATGCTCCATTTATTTTTAACCCATGAGGAAATTGCTTGTGCTGCCACTTCATGCAGCACTTCAGGATTTTTTTTCCAATTTTGAGAGAGAATTCTTGATAACAGATTTGCTGTGTTAAGTATTTGTTTAAAGCTAAAGCAGAAAATCACTCATGAGTAACACAGGCAGTTAAATGGTACCATCTGGAGCAAGAGGCAACTCTAAGTATCCTTGTTTAAGAACCAGTTTACAAATAATAACAGACCCCTGGAATTAAGCAGTTAGCTCCTTTGTCAGGGATAACAGCATTCAAGGGAAATAGCTTGCTTCATTGATTTTGAATCATCACAAACAGAAATACCAGGATATTTTGGCTGTTTCATTAGAAACACCAAGAGGAGGATCTTTCAAATCAATAATATTGAGAGTAACAGATAATCCAGTTGGTGTACTCTAGTTTATAGATGCAAACAACGAACGACATTTCATACTTAGGAGAAGAGCAAGGAGATTAAACTGACCTACAGAAAGAATGGATGCAGTTTTGGAAAAAGAAAAAGACTTATTTCATAGCATACAGAAATACTGTATAAATTAAACAAAGTTTCTAGTCATTACTTGTCACAATCACACACACTGTTTTTACTTTATGCTTTGCTTATCTGCACAGTATTCATCAAAATCATATTTTGTTTATTTGTACTGTGCCTGGTGTATTGTATATGCTCAAGAATACTTGTGGAATAGATATACATAAAAATAGAGATAGAGGTAGATACAACAGAGTATAATCAAAGACTATCTCCATAAAATAAAGAAATACAAAGGAACTCTAAGCCTGGAAAATCAGGCTTCCTTAGAGCAACGTTTTCCTATCTTAAAATGATAATATTTGTATCGCACTCTGAGGTAAACAGACACTACTCAACGCCAAAGTAGACCTGCTAGGGCCTTTGGCCACTCAAGGGCTAGCAAGGTCATACCCAGGCCTGTGGTGATCAATGTCTGCCCAAGAGACTGAAGTATTCTTTTCATTTGTCCTCTGTCACATGTATAGACATCACTGAAAGCAGATTTTTTGGTGTGACCTCCCCTGCAGCTCTTTGGGAGGTTGAGGCAGGAGGATGGCTTGAGCCCAGAAGTTTGAGACCAACCTGGGCAACATAGTGAGACCCGATCTTTTCAAAAAATATAAATAAAAATTAAAATCTGAGTTTGGTGGCTTGCACCTGTAGTCCCAACTACTTGGCAGGCTAAGGAAGGAGGATCTCTTGAGCGGAGAAGGTCAAGGCTGCCGTGAGCCATGGTAACACCACTGCCCCGGTCTGAGCAACGGAATGAGACCCTGTCTCAAAAACAAACAAACAAAGTGGACGTCATCAGTGTCTCTGAGAGATAAAGAAGGCAAATTATGTGGATTAAAGCTGCTGTGAGAACTCCAAGAGAATATGTGAGAAAGGGTCTTGTACAGCAAATGGTCAAATCACCCAGGAGGGTAAGCTTTGTTTTTATATGCATACACATCGTAAAAATAATATTGAATATTAGATTGTTCATCATTCTTCTCTTTTTCTCTTACTAGTTAATTTACAACACTTACACATACAAATATTATAATGAATAGTTATTTAGGTAGACATGCAGTTTCATGTTAATAGTAGCTGTCTCCTAACACTTCAGTGTTTTTTCATAGTTTCTGTTGTGTATGTGTGTGTGTGTATGCAGGTGTGTTTGACAAGATGTTTACCCTATGAACACAGCTTCAGTTGGACAACACTTTAGAATAAATAGCACATCCACGTCCATTTTCTTCTTAAATTCTTGGGGGAAAGAATGTCCCTTCTTCTTCTCCTTTCTGATTGCTTGTCCCCTTGGAAAAATCCATTGTCTATTCGCAAATAGTAAAAAGGCCTTTTGAAGCCCTTCTTTTTCTTTTTTAATTCTCTATTTACTAAAGACAGTGGTTAAGACTAGATAAAGAGATAGAGAAATATCTTAGCTGTTTAAATGCCACAGCTTTTCAGGTTCTGTTCCATCTCTGGGATTGCGTGCTGTCCCATGAAAATACAATCTATAGAATGAAGAAAATACAAGAGGAAGAGTTAACACTCTTAAGTCAGCTGCTGTTCAAAATATAGTGACAAAATGGTCTGGAATTTCTAAGGAACTGTAGCTTTGCCCCATTTCCTCTGCTCTGTTTATGATGATTTTTTCCATCATAAAGAGAGGAATCTGAAGTGCCAACAGTTACTTTTGGAGCAAGGAAAGGGTAGGATTGGGAAAATTTTTTTCAAAGCCTAGTTTTATGAAACCACACTTTGTGTTTGTGTTCAGTAGTTGTGCTTCAGTGACTAGGTGTCCCTGGGCGACTTTTCCATGATATTTATATAGTGTGCCTTTAACTTTTTCAGAGGGCTTTTGCTTCTTTTATTCCATAGTTCCACGTATCTTTGGGCACCTGGAGTGACTACACTCTACATTGTACGGCTCACACAAAAACTTTCTATTTTGGTAACATTTAAGATGTCCTTTGTATATGGTGGAAACATTTTGGCAATTTGGGCAAAGAAAAAGAAACCATTCACTAATATAACGTATTTGCAAATAGGTACAATATACTAGCTTTGCATAATGCTCCTAGGAATCAAAGGTTTAATTTACAGAATGAATGACTACATAATGCAGTCTTTAAATATGGAGAAAAAAACCTCTAAAACTGAAAAGCAACTTGCGCATCATTTTTTTTTCTTTTCTGCATAAATTCCTTTGGAGCTTTCATAAACTAATCTTTTTCCTCAAGGTAATTGTGTTTAAAACAAACCCGCAAAAGACAAAATAATCGATCTGTATAAGTTTAAGTGGAAACAACTTATACCTGTTCAACTTGGTGGGGGAAGATTGTAAATGCATGAATATGACTGAAGCATGTATTATAATTGGAAGGATGATGTTAGCGGGGAGATTTCCTGATGTTCATGTCATTTACTTTTAAAGAACAATATATACATTAAATTATTCAATGGTTGATTGTAAGGGTTGATTTTGATTTGACATTTTTAGTTCACCAACTCAAAGTTTAGTATTAAATTTTAGCTATCACTAACTCAAATTTTAGAATTAAGTTGCAAAATAGACTTCTAAAATTATATGAAAATAAATGTTTTTTAGTATAAAAATAATGTAATAATCAGTGTCTGATTCCTCCTGAAACCATATTATTTCCACAGGAGCTGATATGGTTTGGATGTTTTTTTCCCCTTGAAATGTGACCTCCAAAGTTGGAGGTGGGTCTCCTTGGAGGAGTCTGGGTCGTGGGGATGTATCATTCATGAATAGTTTGGTCCTGTCCTCATGGTAATCAGTGAGTTTTCGCTCTATAAGTTCACATGACATCTGCTTGTTTAAAAGAGCCCGACACCTCCTCCCTCTCTCTCTTGCTTCATCTCTTGCTGTATGATTCATCAGCTCCCCCTTCACGTTCTACCATGACTGAAACTCCCAGAGGCCTTCACCAGAAGCAGATGCCAGCACCATGCTTCCTGTATAGACTGCAGAAACATGGGCCAAAATAAGTGTCTTTTCTTCATAAATAACCCAGTCGTAGGTATTTCTTTATAGTAACACAAAATGGACAAACAGAGAAAATTGGTACTGACTGAGAAGTGAAGCATTGCTATAAAGATATCTGAAGATGTGGAAGCACTTTGGAACAGGGTAACAGGAAGAGGCTAGAAGAGTTTGGAGGGCTCAGAAGATGACGGGAATGTGAGGGAAATTTTGGAACTTCTTAGGGACTGGTTAAATGGTTATAACAAAAATGCTAATAGAAATATGGACAGTGAAGGCCAAGCTGAAGAGGTCTCAGATTGAAATGATGAGTTTATTTGGAACGAAAGCAAAAGTCATCCTCTTCACTCCGTAGCAAAGAACTTGGGTGCATTGTGTCCCTGCCTAACGTATCTGTGGAAGTTTGAATTTAAGAATGATGATTTAGGATACCTAGCAGAAGAAATCTCTAAGCAGCAAAGTGTTAAAGAAGAACCCTGGCTGCTTCTAACAGTCAATGATAAGATATGGGAGCAAAGAAATGACTTAAAGTTGGAGCTTATGATTAAAAAGGAAGCAGAACATAAGTTATCCTGCAGTAATGACTGAGTTAACACGCTATGAGCTCACATGAGATTTGGTTGTTTAAAAGAGCCTAGCACCTCCTCGCTCTCTCTCTTGATTCGCCTCTTGCCATGTAATATATTGTGTCGGCTTCCCTTCTCCCTTGTGTTGTGATTGTAAGCTCCCTGAGCCCCCCAAGAAGCAGATGCCAACACATGCTTCCTGGATACCCTGCCAAACCATAAGCCAAAATAAACCTCTTTTCTTCATAAAGTACCCAGTTTCAGGTATTCCTTTATAGCAATGCAAACAGATTAACACAGAAACCATGGCATGTATAAATATATACACACTTGCAGGCACCCCATTACACTGGCATATACATACTGTACACATATACACATAAACTTGCTTTAGAAATCATTATCTAATTGTGTGAGAGGGAAAGAGTTTATATGAGAATATTTAGTGTCTTAAATATGTCCGGTTTAAGCTAAAACTAAAATTTACATGAAGAGGCTGAATATCTTTAGTTTATAGGAAGAAGACACATTTTTCTAATTTATATGAAGAAGATAAATTTACAATAATTAATAGCAATCAATTGTATCACACATATTATGTGCCAGGCTCTGAACTAAGCATTTTAGATGTATACATTCATTTAATTATTTCAAGAACTGATGATATATGTTCTATCATCATCCCCATTTAATAGATGAGGAAATTAAAGCACAGACTTTAAAGGATTCAAACTGTGTTAAGCTTATCAAGCAATTCCCAACCTGAACTTCAGCCTCTGTCTATCCCATGAGTTTTTATTTTTATAACACTTATACTTTAAAAATTTTGTTTATGTATTTATGTGCATGTTTATTGCCTGTCTTCTTCTACAAAATATAATCCAAACATGTTTAATGAATTAATGAATTTAACAAGAATCAATCATTTACCCAACACTACATAAAGTACTGAGATAACATGTTGAATAAGATAGATCTGTCTTCCGGGAGATCATTTTATAATAGAGGAGAAGCATAAGTAAAGAAGTAATAAAATCACAATATAATAAATGCTCAGAAAAAGTTCTACTGTAGAGGATGGAAAATTAATGTCATTGAAGAGAAGAATATATCGATCAGGAAAGCATCTGGGAAGAGGATACACCATTTACAAAGCTATAGAAGCAATAACCAGTAAGAACGGTCAGTAATTGTATCCTTTGAAACAGGGAGTAAATCTGGAGGGAATTTTCAAGAAGTGATACTGGAGAGAGAGGCTGGGAAAAAGTCTCAAAGGAGTTTATGTGCCATGCTAACGACATGATCAGGAACATCATTCCAGCTAGATTGTAGAAGACAGGTTAGCGAACAGTAGACTTAGTAGGAGAAACATCAATGACCAGGACGCCTTAGCTAGAGTAATGTTAAACACTGTACAGATAACCCCAGCCTTCATTGTTTCATCACAATAGAAGTTTCTTTTTTTCTCACAGAAAGTCCAAAATAGCTCTTTCTTATTGATGGGTGGATCTACATAAGTCAGGAATTTAGATCTAGTCTACATTTCCCAGTCTTTCTTGTTTCGGCTTTGTTTTGCCTTATTTGTTGTTCTTTTACTTAAATTTGGTCATCCTTTCTTTCATTTTGAATAAGGATCTTTTTGTAGACTACTAAGTTCCATAGAGTGGCAGAATAGAGTAGTGTGTCTTAATCAACACTTATTTTTAATTCCTAGCATGCAGAGATTAGAAGAATAAGAAAAAACAATAACACTTCCCAGATTCCCTTGCAGCTAAAGTTAAAGATATGACTTAGGTTTTGCACACTGGCATAAGTATCTAATTTAGAACTTAGTCACATGAAAAGGCAGGCAATATAAAATCCATCTTACTGATACACCATATTACTGATATAGCTACTGGCAGAAGTACCTATTCTAGAGCACCTAGTTACAAGAGCAGCTCCCTGGTTCAGCAAATTCTTGATCACAGCAGAGGCAGCAGCTCCCTGGGTACTCCATTTCCGTGAAATGATTTGGGGAGTTGTTTCAGCATTCAGCCTCAAACTTATTTTCAACTATCTCAGTGATTTATGACTACCATTATCTTTTAATAAATCACTTTCTGCTTTCATTAACTAGAGTGGATTCTGTTGTCTGTAACTAAAAACTTAGACCATTATGAATTGCATCAGCTATATCAGTCAAAATAATACCCAAGGCAGTTTCACGTGAGCTAGCTGTGTGTTTGTGTGTGTGTGTGCAGTGTGTATGTGGGTGTGTGTGTGCAGGCGGTGAGCTAGCTCCACACAAGCTAGCTCATCTTATATATAAAAGGCTGTAAGGCAACAGCTACATTTCTGAAGAGTAGTGCCTACAGAAACTCTCACCCCCTTCACTGTCCTCTGTTGTGGCTTTTGGATTTCTTTTTCAATTTTCTTTTCTTTTCCACTCAACTAATCCTTCCTGTGACTATCTCTTAACCCCAATTTTCTCTTAAATTTACCCAATAATAGCTGAGCAAACAGCATCAAGATTATGGTGAACAACTATGTTCATTCCACAGAGCCCAGTCCCCTAGTTCTAGAGTATGGTTCTTATCAGGGAAGGAGTGGCATTCCAGACTCAGACACTTGTTCTACCTCCCCATTCTTACCTTTCATAAACAAGATGTTTGACTCTGATGTAATCAAATTCCCAGGTAAGTCTCAGTCAAGTTTCATTCTAAAATATAAATTCATCTAACTTCAGTACTCAAAAGCCATCATTAACATTTATTTGTGTGTTCACAGATAGATCTAAATAGAGAATAATAGATCTAAAATTTAGGCGTTCATGCATTTTTGGAGAGAGGGGTGAGTAAGGAGTATAAATAACATAGCAGGACCATTTTTACCCAACTTCCCCACCCTACTTGTACTTACTAGCCACTAAAGGCCCTGGAAAAAAATCTCAAAAGTCCCATGTGTTTGTGTAACCCACATGATATCAGACTGTGTGAAAGAGGTAAACAGTAACACTTGGTCCACTGCCTCCCAGAATGACTGTTTAACGTGCCAAAAAGAAAGGTCATGACCTCCTTGTTTCTGCCCAGTCGAGTAGCTGTTTTTAGTTTGGGTTTTTTCCACCAAAGAGACCTTAAAACACTGCTCCCATAGCCACAACATGCATAAAGAACACACACAAAGATTTCCGGGATAGAATGACAGAGAATTGCAGCATCACACAGCTCCAGCCAGCATTTGGCAGAGCATAATGGAGAAGAGTAAAACCTCCCATAGAATTCAGTTGATAAAGACTCGGTACTTAAAGACTGCTTTGAGGCTGTGTATAATAAAATACCAGTGTAACAGGGAGCTGGAATGCCTGGTGAGGCAGGACTTTCATCTGTTTTACTGAGCAGAGTACCAGCTGCTTCTCTGTTTAGGCAGAGGTTAAAAAAAAAAAAGAAAGAAAGCTGTCTTGGAGCCGATCTTCTCTACTCTGTGCAGTTACATAGTTATGCAAATGTAAGGCATAAAGTCACTCCTAAGTGAACAAATCTTTCACTAGATTTAGCAGGTTTCGCCTAACTCTTGGTAATCAGATCCCCCAAAATGGGTGCACCAGTTTGCATAAGAAACTCTTGGCAAATAAAGAAAGCAAAATTTCAACCACTTTCTTGAGATTGGAAATTAGGAAAAGCCATTTAAATTAGGAAAAAGCCAGGGGAAGATAGCCCTGACTAAATTCTGCTGACACATAAGATCCCTAAGGAGAATTCGCTGTCTAGAGAAGAGAGAGAGTAAATATGGTTGACTTGGGCTGAGTGGAATTTCCTAAGGAGAGACATTCCTTATTGTTCTAATTTATAACTGCAGAAACAGTGACAGAAAGCTATGATTTGGGGCTCAAATATGGAGTGCCAGCATAATTTGCCCAAGGATCTGAACCATTTAACGTATTATCACTAGAGAACCAATAATTTTCAATAGTAACCCTACAGTAGCAAAGACGCAATGAACTGGTTATACCCATCTGGTTTACTTCTTCCACTTGGCTTTCAGAAGCAGGGCTGACATGTGGTAGCCCCAGCCCAAGCCTTGAAGATCCAATGTCTTCTTGGCCTTATTTGTACTTGTGTACAGACTTCTTAGTATTACGTCGTTGAAATGTGATGGTACAAGATAATGCTAATGACAAAGTAAAAATTGTAATACAGAACCTGGATCTGGTAGAAATGATAAAGGCAACTTTTGCAGTTATACCAGGTAATTATTTCAGAGATGTAGAGTGTGGTTAGGATTTAATAAACTTGGTGTGATGAACAGAACTTAAGGAAAACTCCAATGATTTGCACCTCCTGGTGTCTCTTTGTGTCCATGCCTTTATGTAACCTCCCCATCTTGAGCATATGTGGGACCTACGACTTGCTTCTGATCAATAGGATAAGGGAAAGGTGATAGAATGCCATTCTCATGATTATGTTATGTTACATAAGACTCAGTGTTAGCAGGCTAGAGAAAGAGATTCTCCTTGCTGGCTTAGCAAGTAAGCAGCCATGGGTGAGGAAGCCTACACAGCGAGAAACTGGAACTTCAAGTGTCCTCTAGAACCTAAGGGCGATCTCCAGATGACGCTCAGCAAAACCTGCATCCGTCATACAGCTTCAAGAAGATGAATTCTGCCAACAAGCTGAAAGAGCTTCCAAACAGATTCTTCCCTAGTCAAGCCTTTAAATGGGAACACAACCCTTTGAACACCTTGATGGCAATTTTATAAAACCCTGAACACAGGACCTAGTTAAACCATGGTCAGACTCCTGACCCACAGATGTGAGACAAGAAATATGTGTTGTTTTAAGCCACTTAATTTGAAGTAATTTGTTACATAGCAATAGAAAATTTTTACAATATTACTCTTGATGAACCCCCACCAAGAATGGCCCTGACCTGGGAGGCTCCACCTCAGACAGGCAGATGACCCTTGCTGGGATCCAAATACATTTCCTGTGAAGAAACTAGGATCCTAGAGAAGGAACTTTCATCAGCATAATATTTTCTCAGATGTTTGTCTGAGAAAGTACTTTGAGCTTACTGCATAAAATGTAATTCTATAAGACATAAGGTGTCTGAGTGCTCTTTTTCATCAGCCCTCAAATCTCCAAGGAGCTCATTCTTGTCCCTTCCTTTAGAGGCAGTGGACACATAGCTACTGCAATTATAGAGGATAGAAATGAAGGTTTCAGTAAAAGAAAACATGTTGAAAGAGCAAACGAGAAAACATTCACCTAATCCACATTGCTATTTCTTATAGTTATTTTCAGTTAAAAAATCTCTAGCAGCAACCCTCATAATACTGGGTTGTGTATGAAGGAGACTTTAAGTGTGATGTGCTAGAAGTCCTCCTCATATTTATAAGGGCTCAGGAATTCACTGGAAATATTATAGAAGTTTTTAGGGACATACTGGATACATATCCTTTAGATATAATTTACATTTGATCAACTATGTATAGTTTTATCATTTTAATAATTTTTGTTGTTTATCACAAGAATTCATTTTTTTCTCCAGATACCCCAATGTTTACTTCATCAAAGATTTTTTCACATCTCAAGGGCTCTGAGTGGGCAACAGCCTCAGATCTCTGTCCGTCAACAAAAGGCACCCCACATTCTCATTGACTCCCTAAGCTTCTGAGGAAACTCAGAAAAGCCCTTCTCCCCGGTTTGTCTACCTTCCCCCTCCACAAGTTTAGGCTTTAAAGATAAAACAGTCCAACAAAGAGTAGACACAGTTTTCTTTTGGGACTCTGACCGGGTTAGCATTTGTTCCTGCCACAAAAAGGGGTCAAGACCTTCACAAGGCAAGGAGTTCAGAACTCAGCACAAAATCTGATAACCTTCTCGAGTGTTTGGAAGAAGTGATGAGCAAGACTTCTCATATCTTCCAGATTCATGTGGTGAGAACAGAGGACAAATTAATATCAGCAAAATATCTTGCCACTGCATACTGGGTTAAATCACCTTTATATATAGATACCTTAAGTGGTGGCCAATACCGCACCACCAACATCAAGGATCTGGTATTCAGACTGACAAAACCAGGTAAGCAGTGACACCAACACAATACTGTTAGTTCTGCCTAAAAGTGTCATAAGTTAGGAATACTTCTGGGAAAAGAGAGTAAAACGATTGGTTTACTAGAAACCAACAGAAACAGGCAGGTAAACTCTTGGCACTGAGGAGTAATGGGAAAATAAAACATTTAGCGCTCACCTCCCCACCCCTTTACCAAGCTTCTACCTTTCTCCTGTATTACTGTCCAGCCTTTGACCTCTTACGCTGACTCCCAGGTATAACCATTGCCTTTGGGACTTGGCTTAATAACTGTACCTACTGCCCAATCCTTGAGGGGTGAGAAGTCCTCGAGTTTATTGTTATTAGCATGATGATTTTCTGTTTCTCCAAGATGGATCTTTGAATTTTTTTCTCGATTAATTTTTGTTCCAAAGGAAACATTATTTTACAAGGTGATTCAATTCTACTAGACTGTACAGATTTTATGGCATTACTGGATTAAATAGGCCTTATGGGCTTACCTTGGGAACCCAGACACCAACATTTCTGTGGGGAAAATTCATTTCAAGTTCTAAACTACCAGCTCCACAAAAAGCTCATGAATAAACCAGTTATACACTTCTTAATTTTTAATTTTTTTTTTTTTTTTGCCTTGCATTTGCCCGTGAGAGAAGCAGCCATACTGGAACAAGTTGCATTCTTTTAACTAACTTCTTCTATCAGTCAGAATGCTTTTGTCTGTAAGTGACAGAAGACCCTGCTAAATGCAGCTTAAACAATAAGAGCGTTTATTATGACATTCAGCAAGAAGTCCAGAGAGAAGCAGATCAAAGAATTGGGCTCAGCAGCCTAACAATGCCTTCAAGTACCTAAGCTCTTTCTAACCTCCCTGCTTTGCAGGCTCTGCATGTCTTCAGTCTTCCTCATCCCCAACCCCTACGCAGTAGGAACTCTATGCATCACATCCTCATAACAGCAGCCAAGGGCAGGAAATGAAAGAGATGGAGGTGTTTTCTCCTCATCCATATTTCTTTTATTAGGAAGAAAACTTTCCCAGGAGTCCTGCAATCAACTTTCTCTCAGCTCCTATTGGCCAGACCTCAGTCAAAGGCCAACCCCAAATGAATCCCTGATGAAAGCAGAATGAGGTTGTGACATGTATCCTTCATGTTTCGTACCCTGTGCTGGGAGTAGGGCACATCGTTGCTTAGCACGTTTTCCCCAAACTTGAACAAAATTAGGGTTCAGTTAGGAAATAAGAAGAGGAGGCTTGTTGTTGGTAGGTAACAAATAGCATATGTCATAGTGTAATTTTACCCCTTTATATTTCCTTTTGCTTAAGAGGTTTACTCTAGACTGCTAACATATGGCACTGGGCTGCAAAGATGAGGCTTTAATGGGATACAAAACACATTAACAACATGCACGCTAAATTACAATGCTATGGTTGTGCTGCAAACATAATGTTGTGAAATTCTATTCCTGATTAGAAAGTATAAATTGTGCAATGCTGTTTGGATGTTAGAGTGATTCATTGAGCTTAAAGATATAAAGCATAGAAAGCTCCCTAGTACTAGCAATACTCACTTTTCATTGACCTATGTCCAATGAACCAAAAGATAATCCATGTGGAATTCTCAAATAAATGAGAATGTTGGTTAATATGCCACTTACTATACATTGAAATCATGGCAGGTTTTCAATGATTAGTGACACAGAAAATATTTGTCCAGGGACTGTTAGCAGTAGTTTTTTCCAAAGCAATATCCCCTGAATTAGAGCCAAGTACAACCAACAACACAATCACCAAGGATCCTCTTCTCCCGTAATAAGCCCAGAGGTTCTGTTTAATAAAAATTATTACTCCTTTTGTAAAAATTCTACTCCTTATCACAAGGTTATGTAAAAATAATTCATGGCTTAGAAAACATACCTTAAGTCAATTCCTTTGTCTCAACAAGATTTTTCAACTCCATAGACCCTATAGAAGAGAGCTGTGTTCCAATACCAACCCAATTCCAGTGCAGTAGTCAGACAGAGGCAAGGTTATAGCCGAACTCAATTATAGATGTCTGCAACAAAGTTGCAACATTTCAATACATAGAAGGCCGAAGTCGAAGGTCTGCTAAAACGTTTGCTAGGAATACAATGGTGCATGGAAGAGAGGGTGGCCCTTCTAAAACCATACTGCTATTTAGAACTTTATGACAAGATCTTGGTCTGAGAGAGGTCATGTCCTCTCTCCCCTGGGCTGCAAAGGTGAAACTTTAATGGATACAGAACACATTAACAAAATGCATGCTAAATGTTCTCTCTCCTCTAACTTTGAAATGTCATGGAGTAATGCTAACCACATGTCATTAGGATTTTCTTTGACTTACCACTCTTCCTAGATGGAGCCAAGAGGAATGAAGGCTGGAATCCTCAAAACTCTGTGTTGAATTTCAATAGTGTCTTTCTTCCTAAACTTTAGTTGGAGAGTGAGGATCAAAGGATTGTCCAAAAAGGCAGAGTCTTCTCACTACACAGGGTTTAAATGTATGTCTGAAAGTGAAGAAAGCAATTCTTAAAGAACTTATAATGTTGTTTTTTTCTTTTTGCACAAAACCAAAGGAAAAAAAGACAATAAAGAGAAATACTCAGAACACACTTAAAAAGAAAAGAAATGATTTTAATTGCAGTGAAAATTGTCTTCAATGGCAAGTAAAGCAAACTTAAAATTAGACATTAAATAAACAATATTGAGGTGGCCTAAACCTATCCATATCATGTCAATTTGAACCCCTGATGTATTGTTTGCAATGAACATTCTAACACTGCATTGCCCTAGCAAACTTGAATTATGATCTTAATCAATTAATCAATATTTATTTATTGAATGTTCAGCACTAGACTTCTTTGTTAAGAGTTAGAGAGACTATAAAATGCAAAGCCTCTTTCAAGGAGTTTACACTATTGTTGAGAAGATGACTATTATACTTAAAACAGTAGGGCACAAATGCAGGTGCCATATAAATTAAATGCTAAAATTGCATGCAGTCTAAAATATACACACTTTTATACATTTGTAGAATTTTATTTTTATCTACCTTCCTCTTTTGACTAATTCCTTCCCATGACCTTAACAATTCATCTTTTTAATGTGAGTAAATTGCCAAGCCTAATGTGCTGCAGATTTTGTCTAAAGCTGGAGCTAGTGAAGTTCTCTGACTGCCTTCGTAAAGTCCAAAATAAAACTAAGCCAAAGTACTCCCAAACTTTTTATACTGTGAATACTTTCTGTTTGCTTTAGAATTGTTTGGAATTACTCCTAAGGAAAAAGAAAAAAAAAAAAAACAACAGACTTTAGTGAAGCTGAAGAATTAATTGGGCTTTCTGCAGTTCTGTCAATACATAAGAAAGCTTCTGTCTATCCAGATCCTGTCAGAAAATAACAAAAGGTTTTCACTGATGTGCAAAGCAAGAGTTCATTTAATTTTTCAGAATTCTATTTTTCAACTCTGTATTCATTAGTTGAGTTTGTCTTCTTTGTCCTTAGTAATGTTGTCTTATGTGCTGCAAGCTTTATATTTTAAAAACATATATAATTAATTACAAAATTAAATAAATATTTGTGCTTAATTGGAGGACGGAGAGAAGTGGCTTGTTATGATACTGCAAAAAGAAAAACAAAGTAACTATGATCTTCAAATATCCAGGAAAACAATACATGTTTAAAAAGCAAAGTATCTAGCTATAATTATTTTCTTTTCCATCCAAGAATTAACCAGCTAACTAAATATAGCTTTTACTAAATCAATTCTACATCATACATAAACTTTAATGTGAAAATCTTACCAAACAAAAATCTTCTACTGAGAACCTGTTCAAAATATTGTCAAAAGATTTTCTTTCTGAAACTGAGAAATTTGAATTAGAGATGCTATGTAACAATGAAATGTTAATGAGTCTATTTTGCCATCGATAGACAAATACGCAGAAAATGGTTTTAATCTCACAGAAAGAAAATGGTCTTCGTATCTCTTATTTCTTCCCATCTTATTGTGAAATAATATTTTATGAGACTAATTGTTCAACAATTGCTATCTTATCTATGAAAGGAAATTGCTTTTTTTAAAAAAAGTAGGCCAAATAAAATAGGCCAACTTGTGTATGAAGCAAAGTATTTTAATCCACTTACTCATAGTTCTTGGCTTTTGACAAGAAGTCTCTGACATCTGAAATGGAAATATTCACTGTATAATTACACAACTTTTAACATGTATATATATATATTCATGCTAAAAATTTTAGATGAGCTTATTTGAATAGTGTAGGCCATCCATTAAAATTGAGAAACTTATTCAATTGGATTTTTTATTCCTCAACATATCCTCATATGACATTGGAACCGTTTCCTGCCAAGCGTTGGTATATAGTTTTAAAGTTACAAAATGTTTTCTTCTGCCCACTAATTCTAAACAAGTCTCCAGTAGAACAAAGGTAACTTATACACTGCATCATGTTCACTAAAAACTCAATTATAAAGAGATTACAGTGTACGGTTGATAAATGATGTAATTTTATGAGCAATTTTTAATGCTATGCTTTAAGATAACAAAGAAAAATTTTTTAAATGTTAGTTTGAGGAGTAGGAATTTTCAGATGAATTGAAGTTTTTCTGTATAAAAACTACATAGCCCAGTGTTTTCATTTTGAACTTTCTTGTAGGCCTCAAAAGACTAAAAATGGTTTCCTAAGAGGACTATATTTTTAGTCATCAAAATCTTATCATCATTACTGAGACATATGTATATTGGGACATGTAATTCACATTTAATGTAGTATAACAAATACCATAGTCTTAATGCTTTATTCATTTATTTCTTACCATTATTTGGGTAACTATAGCTATCAAAATATTATAAAATAATATATGTAATAATCAATTGTAATCAATAAATAATCAATAATCAATTATGATGGATAATAAGCAACCGCTAACATATCAATGGCTTAAAACACCAACATTATTTTGTTTCCATTTACAAATATGTAGGGTGGTTGCAGATCCTCTAATTTCAGCTGGGCTTCCAGGCAGAACTCGGCTAGGCTCGGCTAAACTCCAGGCCTGGGACTGGGTTCAAATCTGTTGCATCTGTCTTCATCACTCTGGGATTAGAGGCTACTCAAGCATATTTTTCTCATGGAGCAGAAACACAAGAACTCAAGCCTAGTCACATTGGCACATTGAAACTCCTGTTCATTCTCTGGCCATTCACGTTGGCTAGAACAGGTCACATGGCCAAGCCCGACATCAATAAAGTGGGGAAATACATTTCATCTACCTTAGTAAGAAGGAGATAATACAAAATCACTTTGCAAAGGGGTGTGCAATTCTATAACAAGAAAAGAATGAAGAATTGGGGACAATAATATTCTACAATGTTTTTGCAATACATCATAGTAGACATTTTTAACTTTTACTTTCATAAATATATTTGCACACTTTGAGGAATAAGCTCATGATAATTAAGGTAAAATAATCTACTTGTAATAATAATTTAAAAGTGAAAATTTAGCCAAAATTTATGCCAGTTTATATTACGTGTTTAGGTTAAATATACATTTAACAATTAATTGGATTCTTAACATACAAGTGCATTTAAATTACATCTCCCAGAACAAACCAAATGAACACAACAACATCATTTGAAAAAGTATTTAATGATGACACTGTTTGAATAATGTACCTTTTCCTCTTGATGATTGGAAATCACATTTTTCGTAGCATACTTTAGGGCAAAGAGCAGGCAGTAATAGAAATCTAACATTTTTCTTACATGTTAACAGAAAATATTTTCTAATATGATTTATATGATGTTCTACCATAAAATTGTGTTACGTAGTAGATCTAATTTCAGTAGAAACTCAAGTATGCTGGAATGTAAAGTGTATGACTATTTCAGCACATCACCAAGTGCAGCACTTCTCTGAGCACCCACCTCCAGGGCTAACTGAGAACTATAAATAATCCATTTGATTCTTGACACTACTGCCCGGAGTGGTGAGAAATGAAAAGGCTGTTACACCGTTTTTTATTCTGATTTTGTCTTTGTTTTTGGTGCCTGTTTTTAGTACATGAATTTTTAAACGTTGAAATGTGTTATTTAAGAATCACCCTAAGTCATATTAAAGTATAATGGCTAAAAGAAAAACCAAAGATCTTTTGTAGTACTTCTCTACTTAAAAATCTTCAACATTCCCAAGTTACCTACAGAAAGTACTTTTTAGCCATTTAGCTTTCTAACTTTATCAACCCTATTCTCCTATCCTCCAGCCAAATTAGGCCATTCCCTGTTGCTAAAACTTGTCCAAGGCTATCCCACCATTTTAATTTTTTTCCGGCTGTTCCCTCTAAAAGAAACTTCCTTGCCTATTATCCACAGCCCTGCTGACCTCCAAACATTTGCTCCTATCAAGAACTCAGATACAACTTTCCTCACAAACTTTTTTCTGATAACCCCAAGACTGTGAGTTCCCATTGCCTCACCCCATCCCTACTTCTGGTGGTACTTAAAAGAGTCTACCTTCTGTGTAATTTCTCAATAGTCATTTATGGAGTACCTGCCACGTGTCAGGAGCTTGTTCCTGCTCTTTATAAGCTCAGTCTATTTTGCATGTTTGCTCTATTGTAACAAAGCATAAGCTCCCTGAGATCAAAGACTGTCTTATTCATTTTCTCTTCTCTATGAGGGGCTAACATATTCACTTACACACAGTAGGAGCTCAGTAAATATTTACATGAAGAAACAGTTTACACACAGTAGGAACTCAATAAATATTTACATGAAGAAATAGTAATAGAAAAGTCTCAGTAAATTTTATTTGTTTGGTTGGTGACTTCTCACAAAATGATTTAAAATGTGACTTTAGACTTCAGCAAAAACACCTGGATCATAGACACCCAATAAACTGTAGCAGGGTCATTAGAGGTAACTGGATCTCTTTGAGCCAGAAAAAGACTGTGTTGTTTGCCTCAAGGCATTTAAAATTAAAGCTAGAACCTTATTTGTATGAAATAGTTTGAGTGTGGGACTGCATGACAGTTGCAACTTCTCAAGACTGTTATAGCTCTATAGTAAGAATTTACATTATTCACACAGTAAACAATAAACTGGAAAAAAGATATACTCTAACCTTTAACACTTTATTTATATAATTAGACATCTCCAATTAATTAACTAATTTTACTTGTATAAAATAATAAAGCTGCTAAAATTTTGTATTTTTAATGTTTTTCTCCTCTTTGATCTTTTTGCTATCTTCCTTAAGTACAATTTTATATGCCACTAATTGCTCAAAAACATAAAGTAGTCCATTATTTCTTTATAGGCATGAGAGTTTAAAGCTAGCATAGACTGGAAATCATTGAGTTTTATCTGCTAATTTTACTCAGCATCAACTGAGACCCGTAAAAGTCATTAGTGAAGCCTCAGAACCTATCAGAAGTTAAACTGTGACTGGAACCCAGGTCTCCTGACATAACGTTCTTTCTGCTTCACCATCCTATACATTTTTAAACTCTCGTTTTTCAAGATCTTCTACGATGATACTTCATTATTAACATTACTTAAACTTTTTCCTAACTCTCCTCCCAAAACAAATCTTCACTCAGGATGACTACCTTTATCATACTTACTTTTGTCATGAAGAGTCTTTCCTTAAATTCCCTTCTGCCCAAACTCAAAGACTGTCTGCCTTTGTGAAACGGAGTCTGTTTTGCCAACTCACAATGGTATTCCCAGTTTTTTAAAAAAGGAATCTGTATTACATGTACAAAACTCTGACAGCTAAGGTGCTAGATGGAAAGACTGTTCTCAAGAAGTTTAAAATATAATTGGGGAGATTAAGCATGTTTACATAAATTGGGCAAAAGATTGAGTGTTGTAAGAGGGACACAATAGGCAATAGGATCACAAAAAAGAGAAAGATTTAGTTAAGGACATCAAATAAGGCTTAATATATCAGTGGTATCTGCATTTAAAGATGGTAAAAATTCTAGAAAGAAGGAAAGACAATCAAAGACAAAAACATTGCACAGAGACAAGAGTGGGAAACTGCAGATGGAAAGCAGCAAGTATCAAAATTGGCAACGCAATAGAGTTTGTTAAGTGATGTAGTAGACTTGGTCATAAAAAGTATTAATTTCCAAGAAAAGATGCTCGGGCTTCATTTTCTAAGCAATGTGAACTTATTGAGAGTATTTGAGCAAGGCAATTTTCTGATCAGAGTTCTGCTTCGGAAGAACAAGCCAGATGGAGTCTATAGAACGAATGAAAAAGGACATGGCTCATGCCAAATAGACTAGCTGGGAAAGGAATGCTATAGTGGAAGGAAGAGTTCATGAGGGCCTGGAGTAGAGTTGGAAGTGGAAAAGAAAATATGGGGTCAAACGTGCACCAACACCAGAATAGAGTCAGTAGGAATTGATACCTGTGGATATGGGGAACAGAGAGTAGAGAAACAGTTAAGAGGGGTGGCTGTAAAAAGAGAAAGAAGAAACAGAAGGACAAGGAAGTATTTAAGGGAAAATTCTTACAATCTTTTTGAAGCATACTGAGTTCTAAATTGAATTTACAGCATGTGTACTATAATAAGTACCACAAATCAACATGCATATTTATTTATTTATTTATTTATTTTTAAGATAAGGTTTCACTCTGTCACCCAGGCTGGAGTCCAGTGGCATGGTCATGGCTCACTGCAGCCTTGACTTCCGGGGTTCAAGTGATCCTCCAGCCTCAGCCTCCTGAGTAGCCGGATCTACAGGCACATGCCACCATGCATGGCTATTTTTTAATTTTTTTAATTTTTAATTTTTGAGACAGAGTCTCACTCTGTTGCCCAGGTTGGAGTACAGAGGTACGATCTTGGCTCACTGAAACCTCCACCTCCCAGGCTCAAGTGATTCTCATGCCTCAACCTCCCAAGTAGCTGGTATTACAGGCATATGCCACCATGCCTGGCTAATTTTTGTATTTTTAGAAGAGACAGGGTTTCACCATGTTGGCCAGGCTGCTGTTGAACTGCTGACCTCAAGTGATCCACCTGCCTCATTCTCTGAAAGTGCTGGGATTACTGGCGTGAACAACCGCACCTGGCCATTTTTAATTTTTTGTAGAAACGGGGTCTTGCTATGTTGCCCAGGCTGGACTCAAACTCCTAGCCTCAAGCAATTCCTCTGCCTCAGCCTCCCTAACTGCTAGAATCACAGGCATGAGCCACTGGGCCTGGCCCCAACATGTATATTTAGATATAGTAGCAATTTAATGCTTACTTACATGCTGACATACATTAAGTCAACTATTTCCATCTTGATGCTTCAATGATACCAGATACTCTTGAGGGAGGGAAAAAAAAAGGAGTAGGGGAATTAGTTGGGATGTAGAAAACACCTATTATATTCCACATTCAGGCACTACAATTGCTACTATTTCCATTTTACAGATAAGGAAGCTAAAACCTAAAAATATTACATTGCTGGAGATAATAGCAGTGTGTCCCCAGTCTTACTGACTTCTGAATTTATGAACGTTTTTTTACCTTCTATCAATGGGTAGAGAATTTTTTTTACCTTCTATCAATTTGTACAGGCTCAGAGAAGCAGATTTTAGCTAAATATAAGGGAAAAAATAACTTTCAACAATTTCAGCTGTGAAATTCAGGAAACGAACTGAAACAGGGAAGTTTTAACGTGCTTAAGAAGGTATGCAATCTGTAAGCAAAGAGAATCACAAAAGTCTTTATCCTGAATTATCTCAAGATAACAGCTGATAATGTGACAATGATACGTAGAAGCAAACATAAATACTACAGCTTTTTCTTCTTCTTTGTGCTGGTGTGCAGTTTTTAAATAGCTGCTTTTTGCTTTTTTCAGACTCAACTAGATTTTTTTTTCACAATTTTGTTTGAATTTCATGTATATATGTGGGAGCATCTGTTGTAGTTAAAACTATATGTTTTTCTTAAATGTAAAAGCAATTCAGGAATTAACTTCTAATGAAGATTTCAGAAAATGATTTGTCAAAGATTTCTACCTGTTTCTCCATGAATCTCTAATTTCTTTCTTTTTTTTTTGGGGGGGGATGGAGATAGAGATATCTTAATTTCACAGATTATTAGTGGAATGAATAAATGAAAATATGTTCTATCAAGACACAAGAATGTGAGAAGTGAAAGTTTTTTTTTGACATTAGGAATCCAAGCTTCATTGCACTTGCATGCACCAATTCTCTCTGAGCTAGTTACGAAATATAATGTAAACTAACATTTCAACTTTAAAGCCAAAGTATGAATTCATGTCTCATCTTTTTGCATAACTACATCCCATTTGTGAAGAATACTCTCTCACAAATAGGCAGACCAACCTGAGTACAAACGATTCAATGGTCCTGCTAAAATCTGGACAAAATAAAAAAAGGAAAACAACGAAATCGAAAAAGAAATTCTACTATTGCCTTCTCGTTAAAGTTGTTTGCTTGATTTGCCTTTCATAAATGAAAGGGTGGGTGGGGTTTTGTAAAAGAATTAATGTTCATTTAATTTTATTATTATGTATGGAGAAACATGCAAAGTGAGTGTGATTTCCACATGGTGCTCATTAACTGTATGTAGATCAGGTCCAAGTTGTGATAGCTTGAAATATAGAAACGACTTAGTCCAAGATACAAAGGGTATCCGGTGCAAAATGAAGAATTTTGGTCAATAATCAAGTACATTTCAATAGCTAATGTCCTTGCAAAAACTCACAACAAGGTGGGAAGAGGTAGCAAGATTTGAAGGATTAAGAAATAAATTAGAGGGCGGGGCGCAGTGGCTCACGCTTTAAATCCCAGCACTTTGCGAGGTCAAGGTGGGCGGATCACCTGAGATCAGGAGTTCAAGACCAGCCTGGCCAACATGGTGAAACCCCGTCTCTACTAAAAACATACAAAAATTAAGTGGGCATGGTGTTGGGCACCTGTAGTCCCAGCTACTCGGGAGGCTGAGCTACGAGAATCGCTTGAACCTGAGAGGGGCAGGTTGCAGTGAGCCGAGACCACCACTGCACTCCAGCCTGGTAACAGAATGAGACTCCATCTCAAAAAAAAAAAAAGAAAGAAAGAAAGAAAGAAAGAAAAAGATAAAAGAAAAGAAAAAGAAATAGAAATAAAAATAAAATAAAAAAAGAAATTAAAGATTCATGGAGAAACAGGTAGAAATCTTTGGCCAACATTTAGTCCAAGAATAGATCTTAAACACCGTAAGAGTTCACCAGATTGTGTTTTGAGGAAACCTATGTTTAAAGTAAGACTTATTCGCCTGGTTCCTGAAGTTTATCACCACAACAGCTCAGGCTGGGCAGACTGGTGATTGGTGATTGGAAATTCTGGACCTTATATCTTCATAGATTTCTCTGACCTTGCAGCAGAGTTCATAGCACATAGGATCAAGTCCAAAGACCTTGAAGGACTGGATCTAATGTTGCCAGCTGGCTCTGGAGGACATCTAGAGGACAGGACAGAAACTTATGCCATAATCAGTAAGTGTCATGGTCTGCATCAGGAAAGACTGATATGTCTACATGTGAGATAAATGCTGTCCAACAGAATATCCCTGTTTTTCAATGGGAGAAACCGAGGCTGATAGAGTCTAAGAAATCTTCCCAATGCAATCTTGCATTCAGACTCCAGAGTTCATAAACTTTTCACTGTATCAAGAAGTTGTGATATTCCCCAGGCAGGTCAAAGATTTAAAAAAACAAAAGTTTTCATAATAGGATTCATCTTTAAATTTCTAATTTGGTCTACTCTTAGGGTGGCTATATGTATCATAATATTAGCCTCTGATTTTCTGCTATCTCTTAAACTTTATTTTAGTTCCTCTTGATACCTCTGCCTAAAAGTAGGCAAAATAGTTTTAACAGCAACACAACTTTTCCCTGACTACTTTTTTCTCATAAAATCTCAGCAATCATTTAATTTGTGTAAATTCTAATTCTCCTTGACCAAGTCTTCAAAAGAAAAAAATCAATTTGGCAAACTATTTACATTTTGAAATTGACAACAATACAAAAACACAAAGTCAGACACACACACAAAGACAAACATGAAAGACACCTTAGACATTAGGCAACTGCAGAATAAAGAGATTTAAATAATAAGCAATTATTTAAAGTATTTTCCAAAGACCAAGATACTAGGTTAAATATTGCTACACAAATGAAAGACAGGTCTGATGAGACACTTTGAACTTGGATAGCTTTCTTCTGACCATTTCTAAATACACATATCAAAATTAGGAAGTGTCCATTTGGTGTGAAACAATCTGATCAATTGTGATTAGAGCATACTGTTTAGAAAAATGTCCTGCTTTGCCTTTAAGTTATTAACATGAACACACACACACACACAGAAATACATATACAAAAGTCAAATATGAATCACCTTTTTAATATGAAAACAATCACTCAAAATCTTCTGTGCATGTGATTGTATACATTTGTGTAACTGAGAGAATGCTGTACTAGGTATCTGCAGCCTTCGATTCGAAGCTCAAATTTACTACTTATTAAGAGGATGACTGGAGAAGTTAGTGATACTCCTGTGCCTCTGTTTTCTTATCTATAAAATAAAGGAGTTGGCCTGGATGGCTTCTGCAGTCATTTCCAGCTGTATAATTACACATGATTCTGCAACAACTGGGATGAGAAAATCTACGTGGCTGTATTGAATTGCCTTTGTCCTTGGTCCTGAACAGCTTTGGACTTTGGGACTGATTCATTATGGCCAGGAAGAAACACTTCCATTTCAGTTTCTAAGATAATCATGGCCAAGGTTAACCCTTTCAGATTAAATGTTAATTTTCTTATTTTTCTTAGGCCTCTATATTTGTTAGCCCAGGACTTTCTTGTAATTAGATGTCATTCTTTTGATTAATTCTGTATTTGCTTGAGGAAAGTACCTATCTTAGCACCTAGATTATTTCTAACATGTGCACTTCCTGCCCTATCTATGCTTTTTCTTGTGTTTTTATGTCCTTTCCTTGCATCTAAGTAGTACTTTACTTTAGCTGATAATTTTCTTTAATTTTCTTTGTCTGGTCTTGCACTTCAAAATTCACCAATTATCTCCCAATAATATACAGAATGATGCACTTTAGCTCTATTTCTGATTCAGGCTAGAAACATTTTGTATCAAATATAGCCAATCCTCTTGTTATTGCATATTCTTGTTTCTAAACATCTATAATTTTCCCTAAAATAATGTGAATTAGAATTTCCCTTATAAAATATGTTCCAAAGTTTTAATTATCAAGATGAACAAGAATAGACAGGCTCCACTTATATAACTTAAAGATATGTCATCTGCCATAACTCAAAATTTAAAAAGATAGTCAGATAACTGCTGCAGATGTACAAGTCCTTTAGGTAAAACGTAAATTCAGGTATAAGGTGACTAAATTCAAAGGTTCAAATGGCTGAACCAGGTGGTAATTAATGAATTTGTTTTTCGCACTTAAAAAAAACATATTGGTATCTTAAATGTTTTAATCGGTAAAAGGAATATAAAAATGAGAAAAATACTTTATATATTTTTTCTCTTTTTCGGTGTATCATCTAGAGGTTTTCTCCAGCCCTGAAAGAAAAGGAGTGGCTGGAAGAGTAAGTCCTTAGAGTATAAAAGTTTTAAACAGGAACTAATTATCATAACTAAAAGTCTCTGGTATCTCCACTGATTCATTCTAAATAACTCTACATTTAATTTATTTCATAATGTCTAAAATAGAGTTCCAAGCGGCTGACACTAAACAAGGACCAAGCAAGAGAATAGAGGATAAGAAACTGGCTCTTTCAGGGAATGCTTACATTAACAAAACCATACAATGAGCACAGAAACACCAATCATTGCCACAATATGATTGTGCCATTGTTTCTACTTTCCACACACACTGCAGAAGAAGTAGTTTTAGTTCTCTCCTAAGGTCTTTTACCCTTCAAGGCTTTTCTTCAGGAGTCTAGAGGTACAAAGAAAAAGAAACATTAACATCCTCAAGAAAGATTTCTCCAGTCTCCCAAATGAATACATCATGAAGGCTTACATACATCAATAGTTAAGTCTATAAAAGTTGTCCCAAATGTTAGTGCTTGTATAGAATCTAGTGGATATCTAAATATTTCTACTTGCTATATGAGAAAGTGAAGGCAGATAAACTTTCTTGGACAGCTTTTGAAAGTGATATAAACAGTCAAAATCATTCCCGGCGGGGCGCAGTGGCTCATGCCCGTAATTCCAGCACTTCTGGAGGCCAAGGCGGGCGGATCAACTGAGGTCAGGTGCTCGAGACCAGCCTGACCAACATGGTGAAACCCCGTCTCTACTAAAAATACAAAATTAATCAGGCATGGTGGCACATACCTGTAATCCCAGTTACTTGGGAGGCTGAGGCAGGAGAATTGCTTGAACCCTGGAGGTGGAGGTTGCAGTGAGCCGAGATTGCACCATTGCACTCCAGCCTGGGCGACAAGAATGAAATTCCATCTCAAAAAAAAAAAAAAAATTATTTCTCCCCACAAGTAATCTTTAAAAAAACTATTGATTTTGTAATTTACGTTTGCATTGTATAATTCATGGTTATTTTGATTAGCTAATAGTTTGCAACGTATTAAATTTATAATATGAAGTTGTGATTCTTTACTATGTATATATAGCTTATTGCATATTTTCTTTCTAATAATTATTGTGATTAATAAGTGTATCTATACCCATACTGTACCCTTCAGCATAAAATTGCAGTATCATACATTTTTCTAGAGTTTTATGGCTGTTAGATGTGAATTTTTTATTTACTAAAAAATATTTACTCAGAGTCTGGCATATGCTAGTGCCAGTGATAAAGCAATGAACAAATCCTGGTTTTAATGCTTATTACTGAGAAATGATATCCATACTTCATTGGAAATGGTTATTTTTTTCTTTAATATGGTATGTAAAAATGTTCTGCAGTGAAACATAGTGACTTTTTGTAGTTTAATTATGGTAAGGCAATTTCAAAAATAGATAATCCATTACTAATGCTAAACATTCTCATGACCAATTACCTTCATAACACCTTGTCAGTTAGTTGCATTGAAAATCCAGTTTCCTCATTACTAATAATGCTTTAATTTTATTGCTCTAATTTTATGCATGATGACAATGGAAAATTTTACATAAATTGTTGACTCTTACAGTTCCACAAGATGGTTCATCTTTCTATTCTACTGTGGCTGGATTGTTCGTTTAGCTCATCTCCTTCTACTGTAGTCTCTTGTCCCCCTGACATTTGCTATTACTTTTTTCCACCCTCTGCCCTATAACAAACTTTCCTGCCAAACCCAATTCCAGAGTCCCTTTGTGCCATCCTGAAAAAAAAACCACACACTTCGTGAAATATACTTTAACAGCATGCCCTTGCTGCTTACATAAAGACACACTGTATGTAGAATAATGCTGCATTTTTCTGTGATATATTGCCATACTGTAACATCATTGACAAGGGTCTACACTCTGTTATAGTGTTCCATCTTTTTCACATAAAGCATCTAATATTAAATTTCTCTGTGAGAACATCAACTAGAAAAATGTTCATTATTATGAACTGGGGACTTTCCTATTATTAAGCACTGAGAGTTCTATGATCAACTACATTTTTTCTTGACAGGCCGGAAGCCAATCTTAGCTTAATGGAACCTCAAGTCTTTACAATTTGGGGAGCTGTGTTTGAGAAAATAAAACTTCAAAATTATGAATACAAAATTAGGTACGAGGCTGTGAAAGAGCCTCATCAAAGTTCAGGGCTCTGAAGCTTAAGCTTTATTAGCTACACAGTGTATTCACTTCTGCTTAGAACTAAGTTTTATGCTACTATTTTCCCCCCTCAGCACTTCTCGATACACTGGTTATCCTCTTGTTCTTACACAATTGGGATCTTATTGGTTGGTTGATGGCAATTTTTGAAAAACATGGAAATTATAAAATATTACATACACATAAATAAGAACAGCCTTTAAACTTAAAATACAAATATACATTTATTTGTCAATCTTTTGGTTGATATTCAAGCCTTTTTTCTTCAGATAGGAAATTAATTGGAAGTTATTTTATAGATATTTTTCTGCTTAATTTTCCCTTCTTAATCTTTTACAATTTGATTTTTCTTCTTAATTTTGGACTAATGGTCTTGCATCCCTCCCTATGCTTTTATTACAAGCCACCTCAAAATTATTTAAAATACATGGGTTAATGACTACCTTATGACTATTTACACATAGACTCTCTGTTTTGAAGATTACTGAGGAAAATGTTGGAATGCATGGCTGATTATCTTGGACCTTTCTGAACTGCTTCATTTTGTCATATTTGGCATATGCTATATAAATAAAATTTAACTTCACCCTACTTAAAACATATGACAAGGTTTTTATTTTAAATACTGTGGACTGTCTACATTGCTTCAACTTTCTAAAATCCTAACTAGGTGATAACTGAATATGTATAAGGTATCATTTCTTATACACATGGATTATTTTAGTATACTAAAAAATAATAAAGGTGATAGATGTCTGGGTTTTTTAAAAATAATCAGGTAAAAGCAGAAATGAGTCAATATTTCAACATAACATTTGTGTTGTAGTTAGCATATGCTTTTAAATTTGCATAGGAACAAACTGTGGAAATATTAATAGCCACTGCCAGTCTGTTTTTTCACACAACAATGAACAGAATATAGAAATTGGTACTTTCATATGACCTTGTGGTACGGAGGTTTAAGAACCAACATTAGTGCACAGATGTGTACTATCCTTTGAAATCTGTGTCTGATCTTCTAGGCTCAGTTTTAGCATCGAGTACAACAAAAATTGTTGTTACTTTCATCTGTGCAGCATAACAGAAGAATTTTAATCAAAGTAAGACACATATTCTGAAAGAAATCACTATTTACCCTTCCACGAAAAAACTAAATTTTGATACCTTACTTCAAATTTCAGGGTTTTTTTGTGTGTTTGTTTTTTGTTTTCTGTTTTGAGACAGAGTCTCTCTGTCCACCAGGCTGGAGTGAGCGGCGCCATCTTGGCTCACTGCAAGCTCCGCCCCCCGGGTTCCCGCCATTCTCCGGCCTCAGCCTCCGAGAATGGGAGCTGGGACCACAGGGGCCCACCACGCCCGGCTAATTTTTGTAGTTTCAGTAGAGACGGGGTTTCATCAGGTTGGCCAGGCTGGTCTCCTACTCCTGACCTCAGATGATCCACCCACCTCAGCCTCTCAAAGTGTTGGGATTACAGGCGTGAGTCACTGCGCCTGGCTTCCGTTGTTAAATAAATTAATTTCACACGACTTATGTTGAGTCATCCAAGATGAAGTCACTTCATTTCTTTTTTCTTTTTCTTCTCTTTTTTTGAAGACAGAGTCTCAGTGGTGCGATCTTGGCTTACAGAAACCTCCGCCTCCCGGATTCCAGCGAATTCTCCTGCCTCAACCTTCCCAGTAGCTGGGATTACAGGCGCACACTGCCATGCCCAGCTAATTTTTATTTTTCATTTTTTTATTTTTTTCAGTAGAGACAGGGTTTCACTGTGTTGCCCAGGCTGGTCTCGAACTTCTGAGTCAGGCAATCTGCCCGCCCCAGCCTCCCAAAGTGCTGCGATTACAGGCGTGAGCCAGTGCGCCCAGCCTCAGTTGTTAAATAAGTTAATTTCACACAACTTAAGTTGAGTCATCCAAGGTGAAGTCACTTTATGTCTTTTCTTTTCTTTTTTTTTTTTTTTGAAGAGGGAGTCTCAGTCGTGAGATCTTGGCTTACAGAAACCTCCGCCTCCTGGGTTCCAGCGAATTCTCCTGCCTCAACCTCCCCAGTAGCTGGGATTACAGGCACACACTGCCATGCCCAGCTAATTTTTTTTTTTTGTATTTTTTTAGTAGAGACAGGGTTTCACCGTGTTGCCCAGGCTGGTCTCGAACTCCTGAGGTCAGGCAATCTGCCCGCCCCCGCCTACCAAAGTGCTGCGATTACAGGCATGAGTGACTCCGCCCAGCACATTTCTTAACAACCAGAAGATTGTTTCTTCATAGTGTGTACCTTACTATGGGTTATAGTAATTTGCAAAATCCATTAATACATTTTATGTTATGCCACTTTGCACACACACAAAAAAATCATGTATTCATGTATACATGCATGAGAGAGAAAAATTAAATATTTAAAAAATATTTTCTGAGGGCAAGTATTAGTAAAGCTCATTATGAAAATACTGCCTAAATCAATAGGACTTATAAAACTATAAAATTAATGGTTATGAATTCTTTTAGAATTAACAATCATAGGTTCTTTCCTGTACATAACATAATTGTGCATCATTATGAGCTACAGGTTTTGAAACTTGGTCATTGTTTACTTTTTGAATGTTTTACTGAAAATGATGCAGGATTAGAAGTGAACGCCTTATGTTATACTACTTCCCCCCAATCCCCAGCAAATGTACGTGTTGAAGCTGTAATCCCCATTGTCATGGCATTAAGAGGTGAGGCTTTGGGAGGTCATTAGATCAAGAGGGTGGAGTCCTCATAATGGGATTGGTGTCCTTATAAAAAAATAGAGGCAAGATAGATGATCCCTTTCTCTCCGCCATGTGGCAATACAGCAAGGAAAAGGGCTCTCACCGGGAACTGAATCCGCCTACATCTTGATCTTGAACTTCTCAGTCTGCAGAACTGTGAGAAATAAATGTTTGCTGTTCAAGCCACCCAGCCTATGGTATTGGTTATAGCAGCTCAAAATGACTATGGCATCACAATTGAATGGCTATGAATATTTGTGCCCTTAGGTGTGGAAAGTAGAAAATAAATGGGAAGTAGTTTGAAATACATTAAAATGTGGCAAGCAAGTGGGTCTTCTCCACTTGTAGAATTAGATGACAAGTAGAAAATACTATTAAGAAACATGTTTAAGTACTGCTTTTCATAGTAAAGTTTCAAACATAGGTAACTCATCATCCTTAGGAGGTACCACATAGTAAAATTACAAAACAATTCATGCAGTATTTAGATACGTGATGAATGATAGCACACAACTGGATTATTGCACAAAATGGAGAAGTTTGAAGGAAGTACATTTCTGATCAAAGCAAGGAGAGCAACCATAACTTGGTGTCCCTGTCAGAGATAGAATTTTGCACAGATGAAGAGTAATTTTTCACTGTTGTTTCTTTTTAAATTATGACAATATAATAGCTTTCACAAGATGCAAATGAATAATCTAAAGAAATACTAATTTCAGTGCAATGTTATAATTGATTTACATAACCATTCTAGTTCTTCACTCTCAGAAATTTAGTTATAATCACATGTATATTGAAAACGAAGTTAAACATGTTTTAAAAATAAAGTTTAAGATACTGCATTCATTGTGAGTGCTTGCTTCATAGTAACTACTCAAGTATTGACTTCGTAAATCATGGATCCAATTTTAGAATCTAAATTTCTGTGAAACAAAATTGATAGCCTATTGCCGACAAGGATAGGTATGCCATTCAAAACTATAAAAGTAATTTTTTAAGTATCAGTTTACCTTTTCCATTTGAATTATCACAATTTTTTCATTTGTAATTCTTGTTATGTGCATCATCCAGGATAGGACTGGTTATGCTGTGGTAACAAACAACTCTGAAAGTCTCAGTGGATAGCACAAATGTTTGTTGTTTTGTTCACTCTATATTTCCAGTGCAGGTCGCTTGAGGGTCTTGCTGTTCGGTGCTTTTGACAAACCAGGCTGATGGATAGTATACGCACAATCTAGAGTACGGTCAATCACTGTGGAAGCCGGAAAGACAGTTCATGAGGGATCTTACTCTGACAGTTAAATGCTCTGACCCAGGAGTGACCTATGTTACTTTTGTTCATGACTCTATGAGTCAGAACTAGTCCTATGGACTCAACTACGTAAACTAAACAAACAAAAGTAAGTACGCCAGGAAAGAAAATTCTAGTAGGTAGCCAAAGACTAGAAATATTTGCTGAACAGCACTGAGGATTTCTACTCTGTACTATAGCATCAACCTTACTATTTTAAAGACAACTAGTGTTGATTGAATAATTCATTTAGTGTTGACCTCTTTGAAACACAACCATCACTAAAAAGTAATATTAACAGGTCACTTTGCCTGACTTAGCAGAGTAAGAGAAACGACCTTGCTAACATTTCACTGCACTTCAAAAGCCTTCTACTAATTGTAAGGTTGGATTAAAAGTGGTATTTTAAGTGACTGAGTGATGCCAGTTACAAAAACACTTCAGCAAGAGTAGTCAGCTATTGGCAAGCAGTCAGCTCTACTGGGAAACAAAAGTCTGGAGAACGGAATAGCAAGTGTTATACATTGTTATCGTTGTTTTAAATTGAGAATGATCTCAGCCTTAAAAGATGTTTTATCAAGATGTTGTTGAAAACTTAGCCGTTTTAATGTCAGCTATTCTGCTAGAATGCCTTTTTGTCTGGCTGCGACTAGATAATGTATAACTAACAAATAAACAGACTGAAGTCTTCAATATTGAAACAATTTCCCCTTAAGGTTATGAAAGAAATGGATTTTAGAGATAACTTTAAAAATGCAGCAGTGTGTTAACTTTAAGCATATTATCTGCATGGAAGGAACTAACAGCAGAGTTCCATAGCATGCCTTAAGGTAACTTCCCCTTTTCTCTAGAATGAGAATAAATTTTGAAAATGAAATAGTGTTTTGAGGATAAAATGGCAAAGCTTTTAGTGGATGTTGCTTTTGATATGCCTTATCTATGACATGTTGATTTTACACAACAGTCCATAGATCCCAAGAAATATTAAATTAAATAATATTTGCAGAAATATTCCAAACTTTGCTAATTGAAAGTAGCAAATACTACTCCTTTAAAGTAGTATTTGGAAGTTAGAATGACATAAAATATTTTTATATTTTTTTTAGTGCTACATGATTATAAAATAAGGATGTAAAGACAATATCACTATCTTTTGAAATGCAATAGCCTAATAATTATTTTTGTCATTAAACAAAAATACTAATAGCCAATGTTTCTTGGATGTTTACCACATGCCAGACACTAGCATTATAAAAAATTTAAGTGTATTCCAGAATTATATTTTGACAACAATCTATTGGTGTCGGTATTATTGTTATCAGCATTTCACAAATGAAAGCATTCAGACATAATCTGGTTCCAAAATGTTTGTACTGACATTCTTTTGAGGATATGGGCTTTGGAGACAAAGGAACTGATACTCAAATCTTGCTCTGCCATTTAGTAAAAGTGCCAGTCATGTTCAACAAGTTACTGAACCTCTGTAAACATGAATTTCTTTATTTGCAAAACTCACAAGCTTTTGGTGAGAGAAAGTATAACTAGGAATGGAAATCACTTCACATATTGTCTTTCTCCAGTGTCCAAAACATATCAGCAAATATTATTATTCTTATATTGTTACTGTTATTATTATTAGATACAAAGAAAAACATTTAGCAGAATCTCAGGAATATAGTAGAGGCTTAATAAATATTAGTTTTTAAAAATATATCTTCAAAAGTCATAATAGTCTGAATAGATAAAAGACAACCCATAAGTGAAATGAAATCTGCCTGTGATAGAATCCACAGGGCTCTGAGAATGTGTCTGTGAATGACCTCGAAATGAAAACCATGGCACTATTTTTAACCCTGTTTCTAAATTTAACTGTGTCATAGTCTCATATCAGTCCCCTTATTGCCAGGGAGTTTGGTGTTCATTTAATATACACTGAGAACATTTCTCAGTGCATCAGCTTTCAAATCTTGGCAGTGAAACAGTTTCAATGACTATTCATATTTCCTATGTAGTAGAATTTAATAACAGATCTGTGGATTGGAGAAGGGAAGTGGGTAGGGTATCAGGGTATGAAAGATTTGTGACAGCTCTGATAAATTCCTTTCCTCCTTTCAAAAGCAAAAATCGCAAAGCCCTTTTAAATTACTGAGAACATTACAACTGAATGCTCGCACTCTTTAAATCCAAGCATCATCAATGACTATTAAAATGAATGTAGTGCTAAAGTATATTTGAGATTCAGTGCTCTAAGAAAAAGTTCACTGGGAACCAAAAGATGCTCTTGCACTGTCTGATTAAGGATATCTGTATGAAGAACTGAATGATGCATGAACTTTGCAAGCTGAAATCAATTTAATTGATTTGTGTGTATTATCCTATTTGTTATGTTTATGTTTTCAATTATCAAAAGCAGGGTTTGCCAACTAAGGGCTGTATTACATATACGGTAGTTAGAGGGTGCTGAGTCTAATGCTTAATCTATATCATATGGTGCTGGCCAAGAACATTAGTTTTCAGAAATGGAAAAGTAACAGTTTACAGAATAGGTCTGCTGAGACACTAGCTCAGCAAATCCTGGAGGCTAATATAGAGGTGATGTTACAATCAAAGGGCTAGGTTAGTTTCCAGAGTTTTCAAGTAAAATTCCAAAAGTTGACTGAAGGTAAGCTGGCCCCTATTATGTTAGCCTATCAAGTTGAAAGTGATGTCACAACAATTTCATCTGAATTAACTATGATTTGCGGCTAATTGCCATTAAAATTAATTTTTCTAAAAAGGTATATGTCATCCTCTTACTTCTAATAAAAAGTAGCCACACATATTAAATTGTTTTTTCTTTAACATTTGTACTAAGCATCTTGTTAGAGTAAAACATTTAAATTATGACATTTAATGATGGCATTTTTTTCCTTTATTGATGCTAACACATCTGAAATTTAAAATTTGCATCTATATAAGGGATTTTAAGACTTTTTTGGTGTTATCTCTTTGATAAACGTGAGAAAAAGAGAACATATATACCAAACTATTATGGATAAGAAGCATTTTGATTTAAAAAAAAAACAAAGTAACAAGTTTGTATGGGTTGACAAAGGCTGATTACAAAGAATATTTTATTTGCTAATGTTCCTAAACTTTGTTTCACTGGGCAAGATAAATCAATTGAAACAACAAATAAAATTAAGGGCTTCACTTCTAACAAATGTTATTAGAATACTTAGATACTTATATAAGTATTCTTAGTACTTATATAATACTTAGTGAATAAGCCAATGAGAAGTAATCCTCCCATCTTCCTTAGGCTGGAGTATAGAGATACAATCATGACTCACTGCAACCTTGACCTCCCAGGCTCAGGTGATCCTCTCAACTCACCCTCCCAAGTAGGTGGGACTACCGGCGTGCACCACCGCACCTGGCTAACTTTTGGTATATTTTATAGAGACAGGGTCTCACCATGTTGCCCAGGCTGGTCTCGAACTCCTGGGCTCAAGCAATCCTCTCAACTCAGCCACCCAAAGTCCTGGGATTATAGGCATGAGTCACCGCACCTGACCCCTCATTTCCTACCTAAAACATTCTGGGAGATGAATATGTGAAGAGAAGCCCATTCTTCCAGTGAGAAAAATTAGGGTTACAAGTATATACAAAAATGGAATCCTGCTCTCCTGGCCAGGAAGTGATATCCATACAGGGTGATCTTGCTATTTTGAAAAACTGAAAAAATTAATGAACTACAAGCAAGCAGCTGATCCATAGTCCAACAGGAGTTATGGCCAGCAAAGCAATCACCAGCCACATGCACAGTGAGGCAAAGACCATGCCTCATGCATTGGAGTATCATGCATTGCAACCAAAGGGAGGACATTAGAGATAATGAACAGCAGGTACCACCATTCTCTTTTTGGTGTTCTGCATCCCAAACAGAGTCTTTATTTTTTTTAAGGCTTATAATCAGTGTTTAATCTAATCTGATTGGAAAAAGGCAAGTTTTTTTTCCCCTGGGCTCAATTCCTCTGCCTTATTCTGGAACTTTCTGCAATATGTGAAACAAATATTTTAAGAATCTTGCCATTGTTTTTCAGAAAAAATATATACAAATAACCAAGAATCTACTAGGGTAAGCCATTTGTCAGCTATAGTACAATCTACTAGGGTAAGCCATTTGTCAGCTGTAGTACACCTTACTGAAAGTGACTTTTGATCAATAGTAACTTGTAAAGTAACGTTCTACTGCACTGTAAGGAACATGTGTGATAATGCAACATAGAGGGGTTTTTCTGGTGAACAATTCTTGTTTTGTGTTCATCAAAAGATTAGTTTTTTTTCAAAACTTATTTTTTTAAACAAAAAGCTCTTCTTCCTCTGAAATTCTTGAGCACCATTGGACATATTTTGATTATTTTTGGTGCCACTAGTTTGATAGTTTTTTCTTTAGGCACAATTCACTGACATACACGGCTTGAGAAGAAAAAGGAATCTGCAAGAATTTCCCAAGACATTCATATATAGCATGTCTTAGGATTTTCATTTTCATTTGGCATTTTCCCACTCAACTAATTACATTATCACTCAATGTAAACTTTAAAAAAGAAAGTCCTCAGTTAAAAAAAAGTCTTGAATTTCTTCTGCCTAACGACATAGATATTCCTATCATCTTTAAATAGAAGAAAAGTATATTTGTGCTTTTACATATCTGCAAATCACGTGTTTTTTTCTCTCTCCTTCACTGGCTTTCTCTTTCACTCTTTGTATGTCTCTCCCCACCCACCTCTCTTCCTTCCACCCCAACCCCATATCTCAACTTCCATCTGTCTCTGTTTCTATCTCTGTCTCTTCAATGACTTGTTTCTCTAGCATACAGGGTCTTTACTAACCTACGCAATGATAATTGATGCTGCAGAGTTTATTATCCTTTTCTAGGTTGTTGCTATCCGTGGAGGTTTTGGCATGTTGTAATTCTCCATCAGACGTACCTATTATATAAGTTTCTCATGTCTTTCTCAGGCTATAACTTATGCAGAAAGTCTGCCAAATACACAAAAGTAGCCAATTGTAACATGATTTGAAAATATGGTAATGAGCCCATGCTATCAGTATTATATATTTATAAGCAAATACTGTATTTCATCAATCTAAGATGTCATTGATTAAAAGACACACCATTATGTGTACTACTAAGAAAGAAAACATGTTTCTAATTAGATTGGACAAAGTACGAATTGTAACATGCCTTCCAATTTCACGGATGAAAAATGTGGAGAAGGGGAGCACCGCAGAACTGATAAAATGTGGTTAGCTTATATATATTTATGTGCCTTTTCCCCTTCTATTACTTTTAGTGTAACTATCAAGAATATTATATTTACTTTACTGTCTTTTTTTCCTCTCTACTTTTTTTCAAATCAAATGTATGCACAAGTAATTCTGCTAATTCTGCCTTGATTTTAGGATGTAGCTTAAGGCCTGTGTTTGGGTTCCCTCCAAACTATGTCATAGAACTTGGCACCATTTACTCCTGTGGAGTTAATCTCATTCATTCTGCATTTAGTTGGCCAGTGATACGGAACAACAGATAGCAGCGAAGCTAGCATATGGGTTCAATATCTTGGAACCACTCTGTTTTTCCAGGTTAAAAGGATTATCCCAAAAATACCTATCAATTTTAAACACATTTGGACTACTTCCACAAAATTGTGAAGGAGGAAAAGTCTTCAGTGTCATCTCTCTTTCTGATGAACAATTTTCTTCATATTCCAAAGCAGCAAAGATTAGAGGGTGCCTTATTATTCTAGGTGAAGACCACAGCCCTTACTAATAGCTGTGTGTTCTTTCTCTCATCTTCTCAGGGACAGTAGTTTAGCAATTAGCAAATCTGATAATATAATCCTTCCAATTGGCCAAAGAAAGGGAAGTAGGACTCTGCCCCCAGGGAAAAAAAAAATGGCATGCACTTAACACTGGTTTTTTGGAAGGCAATTAATATTTGTATCCTTTAATTATGGAACCCAGGTGAATGTGGGTAGAGGCAGGGGAGTATTAGAACAAACAGCAAGAAAAAGAAGCTATGACAGGTTACCAGGTAAGATACTTGGGGACAGGTGGGCCTTATATCTATCCATAGTATACAGTTGTAACTCTAATCCAGTAATGCCAAGAACCAGCCCAGATTTGGGGAAAGCATTTGCTTAATCTCAAAATGTTTATACTATTCATCTAGTAGATGATGGGGAAAAAGTCATTTATTGTTTCTTCATTCATTTAATAGTTTTTAGCTTTAATATCAACCTGGCCTGTGATCAATGTTAGGAATATAGAAATAAAATAGACTTGATTTCTGCCCTCATGGAGTTTATAATATAGCAGAGAATACAGACATTAAGCAGATACTTATGTGTTACAGGTATTACAAAGGGTATGCACAAGATGCTATAGAACCTCGCCTAGTGTTTGGCAGGGGTCAAGGAGATGACCTCTTATTTGAGACCTGAAAGGTGGGTGCATATTAGCTAGGAAAAAGTAGGGAATGGTTTGTAGTTTCCAAGCTCAGGAGAGAATCAGTCCATTGGAGGTCCCATACTACTACTATTAGCTCTCTGGCCTATGGGCTAAAGCTGAAAAAGAGTAAACATGAATAAAACACAGAGAGGGAAATTCATAAGGGGTAAAGTTGAAGATACAGGTGGGGACTGTCCACATTGTGGGAAATCATTTCTTCCTAAGGCATTTAAGAAATGTGGACTTAATTCTAAGAGGAATGGAAAGTTATTAATGTGATTAAACACATGTTTTCCTTTTAGAACAGTCTAGCTGGAGAGTATAGAATTGATTAGAAAAGAGATCAGTTGTATACAGTAGGCTACTAGAAGGCCATTGTAGTAGTCCAGGTGAGAAAATGACACTGAGAATCAGAGTAGGGTGGCTGGCAGTAGAGCTGGGAAAAGTGGATAAGCCTGAGAGTGATTTGGAAGTAGGCTTAAGATTTACGTGGGTAATGAAAAAAAGCAGTCCTGTGTGCTTTTTCTCTTTTGAGCAACTGAGTACATGGTTGATATGATTTGGTGTGTCCCCATCCACATCTCACCTTGAATTGCAATTTCCATAATCCCCACATGTCTTGGGAAGAACCCAGTGGGAGGTAATTTAATCATGGGGGCAGTTACCTCCATGCTGTTCTCATGATACTGAGTGAGTTCTCATGAGATCTGATGGTTTTATAAGAGGCTTTCCCTCTTTGTTTGTCACTTCTCCTTCCTGCCACCATGTGAAAAAGGACGTGTTTGCTTCCCCTTCTGCCATGACTGTAGGTTTCCTGAGGTCTCTCCAGCCATGCTGAACTGTGAGTAAATTAAACCTTTTTCCTTTACAAATTAACAAGTTTGGGGCAGCTGTTTATAACAACATGAGGACGGACTTAATACAGTTAATTGGTACTGGGAGTGGGGTGCCACTGTAAGGACACCCAAAAATGTGAAAGCAACTTTAGAACTGGGTAACAAGCAGAGGTTGAAACAGTTTGGAGGGTTCAGAAGAACACAGAAAAATGTGGGAAAGTTTAGAACTGCCTAGAGATTTGAAGGGCTCAGAAGACAGGAAGATGTGATGAAGTTTGGAACTTCCTAAAGGCTTGCTGAATGGCATTGAACAAAATGCAGATAGTGATATGAACAATGAAGTCCAGGTTGAGGTGGTGTCAGATGGAGATGAGGAACTCGTTGGGAACTGAAGTAAAGGTCACTCTTGCTCTGCTTTAGCAAAGAGACTGATAGTATTTTGCCCCTGCCCCAGAGATCTGTGGAGCTTTGAACTTGAGAGAGATGATTTAGGGTATCTGGTGGAATAAATTTCTAAGAGCAAAGTATTCAAGAGAAAGCAGAGCATAAAAGTTTGACAAATTTGCAGCCTGAAGATGCAATGGAAAAGAAAAACCCATTTTCTGAGGAGGAATTCAAGCTGGCTGCATAAATTTGCATAAGTTAGGAGGAACCAAATTAATCACCAAGACAATGGGAAAAATGTCTCCAGGGCATGTCAGAGACCTTCCAGGCAGCCCCTCCTATCACAGGGCCAGACATCTAGGAGGAAAAACTGTTTCCATAGGCTGTGTCCAGGGCCGCCATGCTTGTGCAGCCTTGGATTTGATGCTCTGCATCCCAGCCGCTTCAGCAATGGCTAAAAGGGGCCAAAGTACAGCTCAGAACTTTGCTTCAGAGGATACAAGCCCCCAGCCTTGACAACTTCCACATGGTATTGGTCCCTACAGCTATGCAGGAGGCAAGAATTGAGGTTTGGGAACCTCCACCTACATTTCAGAGGATGTATGGAAACGCCTGGAGGTCCAGGCAGAGGTGTGCTGCAGGGGCAGAGCCCTCCTGGAGAACCTTTGCTAGGGCACTGCAGAAGCGAAATGTGGAGTTGGAGCCCCCACACAGAGTCCCCATTGGGGCACTGTCTAGTGGTGCTGTGAGCAGAGGGCCACCATCCTCCAGACCCCAGAATGGTAGATATAATGACAGCTTGCACCGTCTCCCCTGAAAGGCCATGGACACTCAATGTCAGCCCATGAAAGCAGCCAGGAGGGAGACTGTACCCTGCACAGTGGTAGAGCTTCCCAAAGCCGTGAAAGCCCACCTCTTGCATCAGCATGACCTGACTATGAGACATGGAGTCAAAGGAGATCATTTTGGTACTTTAAAGTTTAATAACTGCCCTATTGGATTTAGGACTTTCATGGGGTCTGTAGCCCATTTGTTTTGGCCAATTTCTCCCATTTGGAATCGGTGTATTTACCCAATGCCTGTACCCTCATTATATGCAGGAAGTAACTTACTTGCTTTTGATTTTACAGACTCATAAGTGGAAGGGACTTGCCTTCTCTTAGATGAGACTTTGGACTTGGACTTTTCGCTTAATGCTGGAATGAGCTAAGAATCTGGGGGACCGTTGGAAAGGCGTGATTATGTTTTGGAATGTGAGGACATGGCTGGGTGCAGTGGCTCATGCCTGTGATCCCAGCACTTTGGGAGGCCGAGGTGGGTGGATCACCTGAGATCAGGAGTTCGAGATAAGCCTGGCCAACATAGTGAAACCTAGTCTCTACTAAAAATACAAAAATTAGCTGGGCATGGTGGCGGGTGCCTGTAATCTCAGTTACTCAGGAGGCTGAGGCAGGAGAATTGCTTGAACCTGGCAGGTGGAGGTTGCGGTAAGCAGAGATCACACCATTGCACTCCAGCCTGGGGCAACAGAGTGAGACTCCATCCAAAAAAGAAAAAAGAAAGAAAGAAATGTGAGGATATGATATTTGGAGGGGCCAGGGATGGCATGATATGATTTTGCTGTGTCCCCACCCAAATCTCATATTGAATTATAGTTCCCCAAATCCCCATGTGCTGTGGGAGGACTTGGTGGGAGGTAATTTAATCATGGGCGCAGTTACCCCCATGCTGACTTCATGATAGTGAGTGAGTTCTCACGAGATCTGATGGCTTTATAAGAGGCATTTCGCTCTTTGGCTCTTCTCCTTCCTGCCACCATGTGAAGAAGGACATGTTTGCTTCCCCTTCTGCCATGATTGTAAGTTTCCTGAGGCCTCTCCAGCCATGCTAAACTGTAAGTCAATTAAACCTCTTTCCTTTATAAATTACGCAGTTTCAGGCAGTTCTTCGTAGCAGTGTGAGAACAGACTAATACAGTGGTATACCATCTGAAAAAAAATTTAAAAGCAGGAAAAAAAGAGAAAAGAGGGGAAGAAATTCCAGATCTCTGACATTTCAGGATCAGTTAGGAAAGACAGAGGTGACAGAGGAGATGAACAAGAAGGTACAGTCAAATCAGGAAAAGGAAAATGCAGAAAACTTTTTATTAAAGAAACTAAGGGCAGAGTTTTCAGGGTGAGGGTCAGTGTTGTCAAATACTGCTGAAAAAAATTTAAGCCAGGTGAAAACTGGGACTGTATTACTACAGCGATTGTCATGGACCTCTTGGGGCTTTCATGGGGAACTCACTTGCCGGTTTTGGCAGTGAGTTTAGGCAAAAACCACTGAGAATGAGTGGGAATGAAACTATAGACTATAAATTCATTTAAGAAGCTTTTCAGTGAAAATGAAGATGTGAAACATGTTTACACACATATGGAAAGGAGCCAGATGGAGGAGAGTGTGTGGCAGTCTAGCTTTTTTGGAAAGCAAGTAGTAAAGGATCACTTCAAACTAGTCTAGGTAAAAAGAAGAAATTTCACAACAGTATGCAAAGGAATCTCAACAAACCCAAGGTCAGGGCTCACGATTTTCCAGAATCCAAGTTACTGATTAACTTACCAAATGTGCTTGTTTCACTCTAGTTTTAGTTGGCCAGATGTCACTTCAATTACACAAAGTATTTTCAAGGATGTTTATTTTTTATCTCTGTTCTTATCTCTATTGCTGCAGTAGGAGACTGAAAAGCAAAGAAAGATTGAGGGGCAAAAAATAGTATAATCAAAACAATAAATGTATTCTTTTATAAATATATTTCTCTTATGAATATATTTTAATAAATGTAGTAATAAAGAATATATTCCATTCCTAGACTGATTCTTATTGAAAATGATATATATTAACGGGAATGTTTATATTCAAAACTAAGCTCTGACTAGTACAGCCTCCTCAAACCCTTCATTCTGCATGCCCTTCTCTTGGTGGTCAGCAGTTATGAGAATCATGGGCACGCGTGTGTAGGGTTGGGAACAGCAGGGATAGCAACTTGGTGAGGCACCTGGGCAACAGATAAATGTCTCCTCCTGAGTCAGAAGTCAGGGACAGAAAAGCAGGAGTCTGGTGAAGTACTAATCTCAATTGTAAAAAATTCTAATTAGGGTGTGATATCTGTTACTATAACATCATAAGTCCTTAAATTTCTCCATAACGGTGTGACCCAGAAAAAAGGAGAAATATTTCTATTTTTCTCCTGCCTTTCAGGGCCAAATTTCTCAAGCAGATGTATGGATTTTAATAATAGCTTATATTTATTCAACTCTTACAATGTGATAAGCTTTTACTTTGTCTTTACAAGAACTCATGATATAGTTATTATTATACCATCCCTATTGAATTAGGACAGAAAGATTTAAAAATTTGCCCACAGTTGCCAGGGTTTTAAAAGATGAAATCAGTTTTCAAACCTGGACAATCTGATTTCAGAACCCATTCTTTTCTTTTTTTTTCTTTCTTTTTTTTTTTTAAGATGGAGTCTTGCTCTGTCACCCAGGCTGGAGTACAGTGGTGCTATCTCAGTTTACTGCAACCTCTGCCTCCCAGATTCAAGTGATTCTCCTGCCTCAGCCTCTCGAGTAGCAGGGACTACAGGTGTGCGCTATTGCACCCAGCTAATTTTTGTATTTTTAGTAGAGACTGGGTTTAACCATGTTGGCCAGGCTAGTCTTGAACTCCTGACCTTGTGATCCACCTGCCTCAGCCTCCCAAAGTGCTGGGATTACAGGCATGAGCCACCGCGCCTGGCCAGAACCCATGCTCTTAAAAACTGTATTCCTTTTGAATAGCGTTAGTATAGCATCATTTTTGTATCTTTATATTTAAAGTGAATTCATTTTAAGTAGCATTGAGCTGAGTCTTCCTGTTTCATCCAATCTGACAAACATTGCTTTCATTGGAATGTTTAGACCTATTATACTGAATATGGTTATTAACAGAGTTAGGTCTAAATCTCTCACTTTCTATTTGTTTTCTACATGTCTTATCTGTTCTTGTTCTGTATTTCTTTTTTATAAACTGCCTTTCTTTGGATTAAGTATTTTTTAACAATTGCGTGTAACATTTTATGTAAACAATCAATTATGTTTTTTTTTTTGACACAGAGGAGTCTCACTCTGTCACCCAGACTAGAGTGCAGTTGCACTATTTTGGCTCGCTGCAACCTCTGACTCCTGGGTTCAAGCGATTTCCTGCCTCAGCCTCCCAAGTAGCTAGGATTATAGGTGCCTGCTGCTGCCCAGCTAATTTTTGTATTTTTAGTAGAGACAAGGTTTTGCCATGTTGGCCAGGCTGGTCTTGAACTCCTGACCTCAGGTGATCTGCCCACCTTGGCCTCTCAAGTACTGGGATTACAGGCGTGAGCCACCATGCCCAGCCTCAATTATCTTTAGAAGAAATTTAAACTACAAGAAGCAAAATCGTCTTGTTATTTTTTTACCTATGTAGTTACCTTTCCTTGTTCTCTTCATTGCTTTCAATGCATATTTTAGCTGGTGTTACTTTTCATGCATCTGGTAGATTTCTTTTAAAATTTCTGGTAGTGTAGGTCTTCTCAAAATAAATGTTTTAGGTTGTTATAAGTCTGAGTTATCTTTATTTTACATTCAGTTTTGAACAATATGTTGAGTGAACATTAGATTCTATATTGTCAATATTTTCTGTCACAACTTTAAAGATGTTGGTCCACTGTCTTCTTGCTTAAGTTTTATTGATGAGAAATCTGTCTTCCCAATCATTGTCTCTTCATAATATATCTTTTTTTCCCCTTGGCTGCTTTTACAATTTTCACTTTATAATTGGTTTTGAGTAATTTTACGATAAAGTGCCTTGATGTAGTTTACGTCATGATGTTTGTGTTTAGGCTCATTTACCTTCCTTGAATGTGTGTGTTCAATTTCCATAAAATTTAGAAAATTTTGGCCTTATTTCTTCAGTTATTTTTTTGTGTGCTCTCTCTTTTCCCTCCTTCAAAGATCCAATTACATGTGTGTGTGTGTGTACGTGTGTGTGTATATATATATATATATAAACTCACACACACACACACACACACACGCACATGCATGGTTAAATTATATATATATATATAAAGTCTTTATATATATAAAGGTTTATACACGTCTTTTTATATATATAAAGGGATATATATACATGCCTGTTTTATTGCATGTCTGCATATATATATATGTTTATATATTCAGAAATATTGAAGATGTGAAAATAGTCAAACTTCTAGAGATGAATGCTTCAACATCCGAAATGAAAATTCAGGATAGTGAATAGCAGTAGAAATTATCCAAAATTTAAAATATAAAAATAATAATAAAAGAATTCAAAGAACTTGAAGGAGTGTGAAACAACTTTAAGCAACCATATATATATCACCTTACATATCACCTTGTATACATGAGTGAAAGTTGTTTTACATTCACTCATGTTCTTTGTGTTCTTTTTTATTATTATTTTTATGTTTTATATTTGGGATAATTTCTAATGGTATTTCTTCGCTACCCTGACTTTTCATTTCAGATATTATAGCATTCATCTCTAAAAGTTTCACCTTTTTCCTGTCTTCAATATTTCTACTTAACTTTTTAAACATATGGAAACCAGGTATAATAATTACGTCTTTGGGTCTGCTAATTCTTACACCTCTGTCATTTTTAATTAACCTCCTCAATATGAGTTATATCTTCCTGTTTAATTGTAGGTCTGTAAATCTTTGATTGAATGTCATGCTTTGTGGATTTTATTTGTTGAGTAGATATTTCATATTTCTATAAATATTCTTAAACTTTGTAACTTTTATGCAATTAAGTTACATGGATGCAGATCCTTTAGGGACTTCCTGTAAGATTTGTTTAGTGGGTTCAGAATATCACCCCATCTGGAGCAAATTACTTTCAGCTACTGAGACAGGACCTTTTTGAGTACTCTATCCAATCCCCCAGTCTGGCTGTAGGGAACAGGTACTTTGTCTGGCCTTGTGTGAATGTTAAGCACTGTTCTCTATAATTCTTTTGGATGGTTCTTTCACAGCTTCTGGCAGTTTCCTCAAATGAATACAGTGATCAGTACTATGCTGAATACTCAGTGGGTACCTTCCGCATGACTCTCAGGTTATTTCTCTGTGAAGTTTTCTCCTTTCTGATAGTCTGTCCTATGAATTGTAGTCAGCTTATTCTCTCTGAACTCTTAGCTTCATCAGGCCAGGCTCTCCCTATGTTCCTCTTCCCTGAGCGGTAGCGTGAAATTCTCTCACTGTAGTAAGCTAAGACATTTACACGACTCACCTCATTTGTCTTCCATCCTCAGAAATCACAGTCTTTGGTTGTCTGATGTCCAGTATCTTGATTTGATATTTTTTTTGTTGTTGTTTTATGCAGTAGGATAAATCCCGTCCTTGTTACTCCATCTTGGCAGAAAGCTGAAGTCTCAGCTGATCTTAATAATGGAAATGAGCTCTAGGCAGATCAAGACACTCTATATATAGTTCTTCTGTAGAAAATCCAGCTTATGGTAAAATATTGAATCAAAGTTTCTTCTACATACACTTCTATACACACAAAACACGTATATATATGTGTGTGTATTTTTAAAATTTAAACTACAATCCCATACTCTGGTGAAGTATCAATTTTAATGAGCAAGAAATTTAATTTTGTTAACTAAAGAAAGAACAAACAAACAGATACTATAAGAGTATCTGCCATTTAATAAGTACTGAGAACTTCACAGAAATGTGTACCTCAAATCCAGCCTCTACAATCCTTTTATATGAGAGCTATTCTTAGATCTTACAGAATTTTCTGACTTCATCCTACTGAGGAAAAGTTTCAATCTTCCTCTGTCAAACTTTTTTTCTCTCAAAAGTACAGTGTAACTAATAGAATATTGAGTCAGGTAAAATGATAAGCCCTCTCCTGAAATATTATCTTATCAATAAGAGTTAATTTGGTAGGTGTTTTTAAATGTAGGGTATGCAGGAATATCTGCAAAATTAGTTATCTCTGACAAAGTTCTTGAAAGAAGTTTTGATATAGGTAAATTTATATCTAGATTGTTAGTTTTATGTAAGAACAGAATCTTTGGGGGAAAAAAACCCTTTAATATTCAATATCAAGCCCAATATTCTAGTTTTCACTGCATTCTCTTTGAGCACAGTTAATATTTTCAAGTTTAAAAGGCATTATTACAACTGCTAATGATAAAAAAGATCTTAAAAAGTGAGAAATGTTTCTAGAAAAGATGAAAACATTTTAAAGAAAATAGGTGGAAGCAAACAGTGGAATAATTAATTCAGACTGGAAAGTAATGTCAAATTGTTCAATGATTTAAGTGATTCAATGTTATGAAAATTTTGTGTCAACTATTAAAATAAATAACTGTTTAAAAAGATAGAATGAGTTCTTATTCAAAGTGTCTTAAGAATCAAATAGCCTAAGAATACAATTTCAACATGTGAAAAATAAATTCTTAAAATTTAGGTCATTTACCTGTGATTTGCTATATTTCCTGCAACTCAGCACCTTAAACATTTTGGTATATTACCTAGAGACAGTGGCTTTCCTTCACTGAAGATCAAGTTATCGGCAAAGTACAAAATGGTAATTAAAAATTTCTAGTTCAGTGCCAGGCACACATTGTTCTTTTAATGAATCAGATTATCTCAACTTTGTAAGGATTAATTAGGTACTTGTAGCAGTTCCTTTAAATTTCTCAGAACACTATGCCACCAGATAACTAAGTGGCAGTCTTGTAAATGCAAAGAGTTAATAGAAACTCAGAAAATCCATTACACTTAATTCCACTAGAAGAGAGAAATTTTTGATTAACTATGACATTACTAAAATATTATTACATATTTTCACTTAAATATTGACTAAGGTTTATGTAAGGACAAATTATCACTGGAAAAGGAGAAAATTAGTATTGTAATATCTTTTGTTTTTTAAAAAATAGAATAATATGTGAAATAATATTTTTCTAAACCTGCATGTATTTTCTCCAAAACTGACAAATATTAAGATTTTATCACAGTTAATATTATAGGTTAAAATATATTTTGGAATAATTTCATATTTACAGAAAAGTTGGCAAGATAGCACAGCGTTCCCATATGCCCTTCACACAACTTTTTTTCTGCTAGCACCTTAAACATTTGTCAAAATGAAGAAATTGACATCAGAACAATACTATCAAGTAAACTACAGACTTTATTTATATTTCACCACTAACCCATTCTTCTCTTCCAGGATCCATTTCAGGACACTGCTTCACATTTACTCATCATGCATCCTTAGTCTCCATCAATCAGTGACATTTTCTGTCTTTTGTGTTTTTCATACATGAATTTGACCTTTTTTTTAGTTTTTTTTATTTACTATTATTATTTTTTTTGAGACGGGATCCCGCTTTGTTGCCAGGCTGGAGTGCAGTGGCGCGATCTCAGCTCCCTGCAACCTCTGCCTCCCGGGTTCAAGCGACTCTCCTGCCTCAGCCTCCCAAGTAGCTGGGACTACAGGTGCCCGCCACAACGCCGAGCTAATTTTTGTATCTTTATTAGAGACGGGGTTTCACCATGTTGGGCAAGATGGTCTTGACCTCTTGACCTCCTGATCCGACCTCCCAAAGTGCTAGGATTACAGGCGTGAGCAACCGTACCTGGCTGAACTTGACTATTTTTAAGAGTACTAGTTATGTGTTTTGCATAATCTCCCTCAGTTTGGTTTTGTCTGATATTTTCTCATGCGAATCATGAGGTCAGGAGATTGAGACCAGCCTGGCTTACATGGTGAAACCCCGTCTCTACTAAAAAATACAAAATATTAGCCGAGTGTGGTGGCACGTGCCTGTAGTTACAGCTACTCAGATGAATGAGGCAGGAGAATTGCTTGAACGTGGGAGGTGGAGGTTGCAGTGAGCCGAGATAGCGCCATTGCACTCCAGCCTCGGCAACAGAGGGAGACTGTGTCTAAAAAAAAAAAAAAAGTATCAATGAACGTCAAGGGAGAATATCTCAGAGGTGATACGTGTTTCTCATCACATCAAAGGTTATGTCATATCATGTCTTATCACTGGTGCTGTTAATATTGACATTTGGTTAAGGTGAGTCTGACAAGTTTCTCCCCTATAAATTTACGTTTTTCTCTTTCCATATTCTATTATTTGGAAGCACATAACTAAGTCCAGTCCACAGTCAAGTGAGAGGAGAATTAAGCTCCATCTCCTGAACAGGGAGGCTCTATATAAATTTGGAATTTTTCTGTAATTTTTTTCTTTCTCCCCCATTTAGTTACGTGTTTAATCTATTATTTATATTAGGATATATTCATTTGTATTTACTTTACTCTTTGGGCTATAATCTAATACTACTGTTATTTATTTTGTTGCTCAAATGATTTCTGCTTAGGCCACGGGGGCTCTTTGGGTTGACTCTTGTGTTCATGCTCCATGTGTGCATGTGGAATATATACATAAATATGTATAAACACCTTTACTTTTACTTTCTGTCCCTATAAAACCCAAACTCATCTCTCACTTTACTTACCTAGCCCTAGAGTTAGCCATTTCCTCTAATAGAGTATGGTGTAAAGATCTGGGTGCTGGGTACACTTCTTTTCACTGTTTTGTCATTGCTTCTATACTGTCTCAGTAGACAGAACTAAGAAATATTCCTATTATACAAACCGGTGTACATACAGCCACACCGACCCACCCATCCACCTACATGCACACACATATTCTGTATTTACCTATTTTTGTGTATGCGAGTTAATACAGCTATGTGATTCTAATTTAGCACCACAGGGTTTATACTATTTTTCTCCTATTGCTTATTTGTCATGTCCATCTTACTTGTTCAACTGTAGTATACTTGAAGAGTAGCTTCTGAATTCCTAGCCCATAGCCCTGTGAAAACTAAATTTGCCAGTTAGAATACAGTGTTTATGTACATTTCTTCTTGCTTTTGGCTTTCCAGTGTCCAGTCAAAACACTGTTTTCCAAAGTTTACTTCGGTCAGCTTTTTTTTGTTTCTCCACTCCAGTGATAATATAGTTTTAAAGAGAATTCTCTTGAGCAAAACACTACTATAAGCTATGTGGAATTTAGAAATGGAATGTTCGAAAGTTGATTCTGAAGATGATTATGATTCATTTTTCACAGAAGTATTCTAACACACTTTAATCTATCATAATTATAATTCATCTCAATATTATCAGAGCTGTTTGTCCTTTTAGCAGGTCAATTAGAGCACTGCATCGAATCCTCCTATTGGGGTGAAGCAAGAGACGAAGAAGATTACTTGCTATGACTTTTATTAGATATATTAATAGCTCCAGTCGGGCAACTCTGCTTTTCCCTCCTACATTCACTGAGTTGCCTTGAGCTGGTACACTTCTACTGACTGTCTTTCAATCACTGAGAACTCATTTTAAAAAGACTACACACGTGTTAAGTTTGCTGAGGCTGCCGAGCAAACTACATAAACATATTTTCTCACACTTCTGGAGGCCAAAAGTCAGAGATCAAAGTGCTATCAGTGCCACACTTCCTCTGGAAACTCTAGTGGAGAATCTGTTCTTTGCCTCTTCTTGCTTCAGGTTCCTATTGGCATTTCTTGACTTGTGTCTGCATTCCATCAATCTTTGATTGTCTCCTAGTCCTCTTTGTACCTGTCTCCTCTGCATGTCTCTTCTGTTGTGATTGGATTTAGACCACCCCTGATAATCCAAAATGATTTCCTCATCTCCAGATATTTAACTTAATTACATCTTTATACCAAATAAGGTAAGAATTTGACTCCATGGAGGCTTAACCAAACAAATAAGGTAACATTCACAGGTTCTAGAAATTAGAATGTGGATATATTTTTGGGGGACCATCATTCCAGCTACTACAGTAAGTGACAATAGTTGGAAGCATTTTCTGATTAGTACATTGAATGGAGATTTAATTTATGGGCTTCATGATTTAAATTTTATGTGATAATTTGCACCCCCCCCACAACAGACACACACACACACACACAGACACACACACACACACACAATCACCACCACATTTCTTGGATCTTTGCTTTATTCCGGATTGGCTGAGTTTGTCAGGGACCTGGGCTTCACTCAGGTAAAGTTAATAGATTCATAGTCTTTTAAATTTTGCTTGTCTGACTTTTGTCTTAAATACTTAGCAAACATGCTATTATCTTTCATATTCACCTTTCTGAGAGGCAGTATAAAACAGTTCTTAAGAGCATGCACTGTGCAAAAGATCTGCCTGGGTTCAAATCCTGACTCCTGCTAGGTGCACCACTTTATGCAATTTTCTTTGACTCTGTACCTTTCTCATAGGATTTTACACATACCTACACACACGCGCACACACACACACACCCTTTTATGTTAAAATACACACAAATATAACTTTATATTAAAATACACAAAAACATACTTAACTTTATATTAAAACACACACACACACACAGTTGAACAGTGCTCAGACTGTAGAAGACACTGTGTATTATTAGCTATTATTCTAAAGAGTCGCTCTAGTCTTCTTTCAAAATAACTTCATCTTGATAAGCTCAGTTATCAAATCCATTTTTACATAATTTTATGCCTAAAATGTTTGCAAATATTTCAAAGAAGGAACAACCAAGGAGTACTTAAAATTTCAGATATAAAATAATCACTGGAGATAACATAGAGGCATAAAGGAAGCCTGTAACTTTGAGTGAAATAAAAATTGCCAGTTTTTTTCAGGTAGGTTTGAGGTTCAGGGAAATTGTTTCTGTTCTAAGGGAGAGGACCAGATGCTCAGAGGATCTGTCATCACAGTCAGACCCTTTCACCTTGAGGTTACTGGTTCTCATTCAATGTAGGACAAAAGTAATTGAAAATCATTATCATTTATAAACTATTCAGTACCATCTCAGGAAAAGGCTGTACTCTGGCTTTCAGGTGGCAAAAATCCCCATCCCCCTGAACACTCGTCACTTGGCTATCTAAGTAGAGATGTTAGAGGGTGAAGAGGTCTCAAGACGGAATGACAGTCTCTTTCCCCAGGGTTCTCTTGAGAAGCTGGGTAGGTGCTAGAGGGGAAGGTTAGAGGGGAAGTGTAGGTGGTCACAACCTCTGCTGAATTAAGAAAATAAGTGGCTGTTTGTAGATGGGGAAGCAACACTTACTAGGCATTAAATCTACTTTCCAATGGAGATCCTGAGATACAGCTTTATGGATAAATTTTTAAAATAGCTTTATGAGGTATAATTTACATACATAAAATTCACCTGTTTTACATGTCTAATTGAAGGATTTTTGGTAAATTTATAGATAGTGTAACCATTGCCTCATCCAGTGTTAGACCTTTTCGTGGAGGAATGTAAAGGAATAAATACTCAAATTATTTAATTTCAAAGAAGTTAATACATTTGGGAAAGGGGGGGAACAAAATAACAAGAGAGAGAGATAAATAATGGGATTAAAAATATGATTAAACCTTAAATACAATTTTAATACAACTGTATAGTATTTGGAGCTGTCATTGTAGACATTTTATTTACAAAATGTCTAATATTGTGAATACCTTAGTGGGTCATATTACAGGTCTTTATATCATCATAATGCTTTAACATTATGCCACACACATGGTAGGCACTTAAATATTTCATTTAGTATTTAATATGAAGTATGCAATACTTCATATTAAATAATATTATCCATCCTCATAATTCCTCCCTGTTTAAGTATTTCATATCCAGAATCACTGAATAAATTTAAACACTATTATAGGAAAATCTGAGTGTCTGTTATATATGCAGTGCTGAAAAAGCCACATTTCCTTTTAAAGTAAGTTCATAGTCCATTAATAATAATAATAGCTGACACTTACATAGTATTGATGATATGCTAGGCACTATCCTAAGAACTTATTACATTATTAAATAATCTTATTTAATCCTTACCACATTTTGCAGTTAAGAAAGCGAAACCACAGGGAGGTAAAGTAACTTGACAAGGTTGCAAAGGATGAAGCGCGAATCAGAATTTAGGCAGTCTGGATCCAGAGTCTTCGCTGACATCTAAGAACAACTTTCATTTTACCAACCAGTTTTCTCATCCTTGCTAAATCAATGTCCAGTGCTAACAAAGATTTTCCCCAATTCCTTTACTGTTTTAATCATCCTTACTAGCTGAATTCCATGACTAAGCATTTGTATGGCATGTTCACGAGTGTCAGAAGTTTCTCAGCCCTACTGACCTTCTGCTGTACTCATCCTGTGCATTTCTAACCCTAGTTTCATTCAAATATGTATACTTTGAGTTGACATACTCAATCTATTAAGCAATGCCGAACAGAATCTAGTGATTCAGCCACACAGCACTATTTGAGGTGATTGATGTCCAGTCTCAGCTGGGCTCTCCCCATTGTTCAGGAATCTCGTTTTGTTTTCTTTATCCGATCTCACAGTGGCCATGCACAGCCACAGCCCAGACAGCCCGCAGCGCACTAAAAACTGAAATGGGATAATATCTCACATGCCTGGCAATGAAGAAAGAAGAGTGTTATCATTAAGGGGCAAAGGGGAGGGGGCAAAGGGGAGCGGGGCAAGAGAGGAAACAAGAAGAGAGAGAGAGGGAGGAAGGGAGGGAGAGAGGGAGACAGAGAGAAAGAGAAAGGAAGAGAAGGACAAGGCTACTGTCACCTACACTGCGCCGTTGTGTGATTAGAAAAAGGTGCCTTCTCTTGGTTAACACATTTTGTTTTTTTTGAGATGAAGTCTTGCTCTATTGCCCAGGCTGGTGTGCAGTGGTGCGTTCTTAGCTCACTGCAACCTCTGCCTCCTCGGTTCAAGCGATTCTCCTGCCTCGGCCTCCAAAGTAACTGGGACTACAGGTGCGTGCCACCATGCCTGGTTTTTTTTTGTATTTCGTTTTTTGAGTAGAGATGGGGGCTTCACCAGGTTGGCCAGGCTGGTCTCAATCTCCTAACCTCGTGATCCACCGACCTCAGCCTCCCAAACTACTGGGATTACAGGCATGAGGTACCACATCCGGCAGGTTCATACACTTCTAAGGAATTCATAGCT
>NW_012117077.1:2033798-2055957 GCF_000951035.1 Colobus angolensis palliatus
GCCTCCAAAGTAACTGGGACTACAGGTGCGTGCCACCATGCCTGGTTTTTTTTTGTATTTTGTTTTTTGAGTAGAGACGGTGGCTTCACCAGGTTGGCCAGGCTGGTCTCAATCTCCTAACCTCGTGATCCACCGACCTCGGCCTCCCAAACTGCTGGGATTACAGGCATGAGGTACCACATCCGGCAGGTTCATACACTTCTAAGGAATTCATAGCTTGAGAAGCAGGATGCACTTCTGTGGTGTGGCGGGGGTAGAGTGAATGCTTTCAACGGCTGGGCATACCCCATGTAGTACATGGCCTGTGAAACTGTAGGGGCCTTGTGTGAGGAAAGGAGTTTTAAAGCTAAGGTACATTTCCAATGAAATTAGTTCTTACAATTATAGTGTGTGTGTCTGTGTGACATTCATAGCACTCTGGATGCAGGAATGGAGAAGGCAAACTGATTAGTCCCAGACGGGGGTTTTGTCATGTGACTATGGCACAGCCACAAGGGGAGAAATTAGTCAATAGCACTGGCAAGTTGCATGGGTAGTGGAATCTGTGATTAATAGAAAAGGAAAATGTGGCACACATGTTGATTAGTCATCGTTTTCTCCCATGGGAACAGAACCACCACTTTACTCATATGTTGGACAGTAATGGAAGGCTGTCCCAACTCAAGCAGTGAATCACAATTAGTTTAAGCTACTCAAAGAAGTTACATTACTCTATGCCACTGGTTTCAGGGCAGGTATGTGACCTAGGTCTGGCCAAAGAGATACAAGAAAGTTTGATAGTGACATCTGGGAAAAATTTTCCTCTTGGCAAAGACAAAGAAGAAATGCATTTTTCTTTACTTTTTCTGTGGCCTTATGGGGGAGTGATGCGTAGAGCTGTGGCAGCCACTTTATGACCAGAAGGAGACAAACTTGAGGTCAAAAGCATATACAATGAAAAAATGAAACAACCAGAACCTGGGTCCTCTATTACATTTTAAAAGATAGTAGGGTTATCACTGATCACTATCTTTTTTTCCTGAAAGTTCTCCTTTTTCTTCTCAGAAGCCACATTCTCCTTTATCACCATTACCTTATTCTTAAAAGTTACATTCTTTGGCTGGGCACGGTGGCTCACGCCTGTAATCCCAGCACTCTAAGAGGCCGAGGCCAGTTGATCACTAGGTCAGGGGTTCGAGACTAGTCTGGCCAACATAGTGAAACCCCGTCATTACTAAAAATACAAAAAATTAGCAGCGTGTGGTGGTATGCGCATGTAACCCCAGCTACTCAGGAAGCTGAGGCAGGAGAATCGCTTGAACCCAGGAGGCAGAGGTTGCAGTGAGCCGAGATCGTGCCATTGCACTCCAGCCCGGGTGACATACAGTGCTAGACCCCATCTCAAAAAAAAAAAAAAAAAAGTTACTTCTTTTTTCTTTTTTCTTTCAGCTCTCTGATTTTCTTTTTCATCACTAATGATTTTCAATGAGGGGGATATGTAGTTTTAAAATTATATATATATTTATATAGTCTAGTTTATCTTTAGTTGGTATAAATCATTTGCCTTTTAAAAAGCATATTTACTATTATTTTATCCTTCAGAATCTTTTTAAAAACAGCTTTGAGATGTAATTCACATACAATTCACCTATTTAAACTGTACAATTAAGTCATTTTAATATATCCACAGAGCCATGAAACCATAACCACAACCAATTTTAGAAAATGTGCATTATCCCAAGAAGAAATCCCACATCCACTTGCATTCACTCTTCATTTCCCCTGCCCTCCAGCCCTAGGAAGCTAAAAGTCTTTCTTTCTTTGTAGATTTGCATATCCTGAACATTCTATACACATGGAACCATATCATATGTGGTCGTTGGTGAGTGGTTTCTTCCACTTGCTATGTTTTTAAGGTTCAACTGTGTTGTAGCACATTACCAATAACTCTTTGGCTTTATAATGCAAACTACTGAACAGCAAACATGTGACATGAGACTCAAATATCAAGAAGAAGAGGTTTCAAAATATTTATTGAGCATCTCCTATTTGCCACTGTTAGCTAGTAACCACACATGGGTCATTCTCTAATTTGCTATGTTCATTCCTGAATGATCTATTAGGCACCAGAATTACATTTCCAGCTGCCATATTGACTTGGGTATCCAGGAGCTGACGCCTTGAACTCAGTTCTCCCTCTTTCAAAGACTTCTTTATTTTTGCTAGACAGAATTCCCCCAGGCTCAGAAGCTCAACCTATAATTCCCTTTTCACTTTCATATCCAATCAGTTGCCAAATCTTACAAATTCTATTTCTCAAATATTTCCTCTGTTTTGGTGTGTCAAAAATGTTATGGGTGGAGTTGTATTTCTCCACAAAAAGATACGTTGAAGCCTTAACCTAACAGTACCTCAGAATATGACCTTATTTGGAAATATAATAATTGCAGATATAATTAGTTAAGATGAGGTCATACTGAAATAGGGTGTGTCCCTCATTCAGTAAGGCTGGTGACCTTATAAAAAGAACACTATGTGAAGTGACAGAGACACAGGAAAATGCCATGTCACGATGGAGGCAGAGATCCAAATGATGCATCTATAAGCCAAGAAATGCCAAAGAGTGCTGGCCATCACCAGAAGCTAGGAGAGAGGCATGGAACAATTTTCCTTCACAGCCCCCAGAAAGAACCAAGCCTGTGGACACTCTGATTTTCAGCCCATAGAACTAGGCTAAGGTGACAAATTTTTGTTGCTTAAAGTAGCTAGTGTGTGGTACTTAATCGCTACAGCCCTAGGTAACTAATACAGACACTAAATGACTTCATAATAGTTTAGGCATTCATTACATCATGCATCCCAAATCTTTATTTCATCATTTTCTCTGCTACCCCAGACCAAGCCATCATCATTTCTTACCTAGGCAATGTTAATCACCTCCTAATTGTCTTCCTTGTCTGCCACAAGAAGGGCACCCCTATTGCCATCCTTGTATCCTTATAATTCATTTGCCACACAGAATATTTCAATAATGAAACCATAGCACATCAGTGTTCTGCTGAAAACTCTCCAATAGCATCCCTTAAATGGACATTAAAGGGGCTGTATGATCCAACACCTGCCTAGCTCTTGCACCTCATTACACACCAGGTATGCTAGCCTTTTTTTTTTTTTTTTTTTTTAAGACCAACTCAATTCCTCCATTGCACGAACTCTGCCATTCTGGAATGCTCTTCCTCTCATGGCTCATTTCTTCTTGTCATTCACAGTTCAGCTTAAATGTCAGTTCTGAACGGCCTTTCTTGACTACCAGAACCAACACAGATTTAATTCTCGACAATGCACTTACCACTATCTGACACTGTTTTGTATTATTTTATGTATTTCACTGGTACTTGTGTCTCCTCTCCCTCCTACTCCCAGTTGAGTATGACAACTGGAACTTGTCTTATCATTTATCTAGAGTATGTGGGAAAATGGTCGGCACATGGGACTTCAATAAATATGTGCTCAATGGTGAACCAGCTAGGTAGGCAGATATGTAGACTAGGATCCTGCTCTTGGAGAGCTTAGGTTCTAAAGGGAAAGGTCAATAAATAAGAGAAAAACAAACAGCTAGATTCTGTTAACTGTTGCACAGAAGAGATTGAAGTTACATAGAAGACACTGAGGAGTCTATAATCAGAAGTTTCTCAGGTATGAGTTGACATTTATGCTGAGGCTGGAATGAAGGCTGGGAAAAAATTAAGCAAGTAGGGCTCAGCTCCCTGAGAATTTCCAACAGAACAGCAAGCCAATAATCTTAGAGGCTATTATACAATAAATTAACTGAGTTCCAGGAAAGTCAGTGTGACTAGAGCATAGTAAAACTGGAAAATGATGAGAAAAGTGGCTGGGAAGGTAGCCAGGGTCCAGATTATACAAGCCTTGTGAGAGAATGGTTAGCTGTTTCTATTTTCCCTTAAGTGAAATAGTATGCCATGTAAGTTGCTAAATGACATCATCCGATTTACTCAGTGTAGAGCCTAACCAAACTGTGCCCCCGGTCACCAGCATCAGAATCACTTGTGAGCTTGTTAAAAATGCAATCTGAAGCACCACTCCAGAACCAAATTAAGATCCCTAGGTGATTCATATGCACATTAAAGTGCGAGAAGCACTGGTACAGAGAACGGCGTAGAGGTAAGAAATGGCAGAAGAGGGGAAGTCAATTGGAGAGATACGTTATGGTCCAAGTGAAGGATGACAGTGGCCTGCATATGAGTAACAGCAGGAAGGATGAGAAGACGGATTGTAGGTTATGTTTTGCAGACAGTTGGTTTAGGTCTCCTAGCCAGCTAAATGGAGATCTCAGTAGACAGGCAGTGATACAAGCCTGGGTTTCTGAAAAAAGTTTAGGCTTGGAGATATAGATCTGTGGGTCTATATCTTATTAATAGTTATTAATAGTTGTCCTGCTTCGGGGTTTGTTTTTTTTTAAATTTTCTTCCTTTTTTAGTGCTTTATATTTTACAAGTATCTGCATGCTTTTTGTCATCTTTATGGAAAAGAAGGCACACCTTAAAGTCGCTCAAGTCCTTCACTTTCTCACATTGAGGTCTGTCTACATATCCACTTATCTTTCAAGTCTATTAAACCCCTTAGAAAAACTTTCCTTTGCAATATTTTAAAATTCAAGGCCCAAAGCTGATTAATACTGTTTCTCCTCCATATCCCCTAGGATCCTCCAGTCCTAGGTTTTAACGAGACAAATATCCTCAATCCTCTCCGGTTTCTAGGTGTAAAGCAGCTTGGACCCTCCCGGGTCGGTGGGCCCATCTCTCTTGGTGTCCGATTCTGTATTCTTAAAAACCAGCTATTGAAATAGAAGCCAGTCAGTTAATAGCAATAGAAGAAGGGAATTCCAAGTGGGAGCTTCCCAAGCCAGGAGGAAGAGCGGTTTCTTGCCTTATCACTGTAAGTGGCAGAATGGAGTTCCAATTCAATGGTATCATTTGTGTTATCAAAGATAGTTTAATCGTTGAAAACCTTGTAACAATTACAAACACAGGCAAATGCCTTTTCCTTTTCGGCCTTACGGAGAATGAGAAAAGTTCTTCCCATGGTTATAATTCTTAGCTGTTGGTAACGCAGAAAATAGTACCAGAACAGCAGAATTACAATGGTATTCCAGCATTCTGTGTCTTAATTTTAAATTCACGTGACCTGGCAAGCTTAGGAGAGCCCTGGTTGTAGGTGGTATTAACGTTTTCAGCAGTAGTACTCTAGCTACACTTGACTGTTCACCTCTCTCTGAATTTATATATATGTTTGAAATACTGCCCCTCAAAAGTCTCAGAACTTTGAGAAATAAGGTCGCTTCCAAAAAACACCCCGTATGTCCAATTTGAAGGGGGCGCTGTCAGTGGGTGTTTAAGCGGGTACTTAACAGCGGAATCTATTCCGGAGCCAAGAACAGGTCAGGGTGAGGAAGGCCAAGGCTGAGCGAAGTCAGCTCGGGACCCACCTCCTAGAATGACCTCCGCCGGCAGGAAAAACCGTTAACGGGAGGAAAGGGCAGGTCCCTGCGGCCTCCAGGTGCCAGCAGCGTGAGTGGGCGGAGAGGCCTCGGTGCCTCCTACCCGCTCGGGACGTGCGTCCAGGCATCACCCCGGGATCCGCTCCTCCCCGCTGGCGGGGGGAGAAAGGGCAGGCGGCCTTCCGCCCCGGCTATAAAGGGCCTCGGACGGACGCGGCTCGCCTCGGTTCGCCTCCACACGCCTAGGCGCCCTCCGGCTCCGCCCTAGCCGCCACGTCCCAGCTCGAGCTCCAGCTCCAGTGCCCGCTCAGGCCCCACTCGACCCTCTCGGGCCTCGGCTACTTGGACTGCGGTGGAAAATGGCGGCTCCGGTGACTCCCGCGGCTCGGGCCGAGGACTCCGAGGCGGCGCTCAATGCCGCCCTGGCTGACGTGCCCGAACTGGCCAGACTCCTGGAGGTCGACCCGTACTTGAAGCCCTACGCCGTGGACTTCCAGCGCAGGTACCGCCGGACTCCCACCACCCCCACTTAGACGGGCAGCCCGCCTCCCAGGAGCCGGTTCGGTACGCGGGATGCCCCTCGGCCCTGGAGCGCCGACCCCGCCCCAGGCGGGGAGGAACCTGAATGGGCGGGGCTCGGGGTGACGCGGGTAACCGGGTTCTGTGGCTTCCGTAGTGGCAGGTTGACAGCTCCGGTCTCCGGAGCGGGCGTTGAAGAAACTTCTTTCCTTATCCCCTTTCCCTTATGTTCTAATCAGCGGTCTTGCGCCATAGGGTACGTGCTTTGGCTCCAACACTTAATTCCCCTAGTGCTGCTGGGGAGTGACTCAACGCCACTGCAGGTTTTCTGACTTAGGCACGCACTGGCGTGGGCCTGTGGAGTAACGTGGGCATAACTCCTGGGCGTAATTACACGTGTAATTACGCATTTAAAACTTTCTAGTTTATTTCATAGCAAATTTTGTGATTTTATATCTAACAGGATTCCTTCAGGCAGACACTATATCCTTGCACTAATTCTTTCCTTGCTAATATTCCTCATTTAGGGGAAGATTACACCTACATTGATCAATTTTTTCTCCCCTTGGACTAACATTGATAACTTCAATGTACGTCAACATTTGTTCCTGTTTGACTTTGCCATCTTGAAGAGGGAGAAAGGTCAGGAAAGTAAAACTTTTACAGGCCAATGTCGTTTTAGCTTGTCTTCTACCATTGTGTACCATACCAGTTTAGTTACTGGGCTAATGATTCTGTTAATAAGTTCCACTAAAAAGGTACAGGTCTTTGTTGTTGTTGTTGTTTTAAGTAAAAGAGCTATTGTACAAGTTGTAATAGTTATACTTGTGAGGTTACCCCATTTTGATTTAATAGTTTCTCCCCTTTTAGGAGAGACACTGCAGAATGGAAATTATCCTGGCAATAGAATATACATGGCCAATTTTTCAAGTGATGGAGAACATCCATCTAGTTAACTGGCATGAAGGAGCGTTGAGAGTAATGAAAATGGGTTGATTTGGAGTTAAAAAAAGCCCAGCAATTTGTTTGTGTCCTAGGATTTTCAGGTATTAAATGCATTCAAATCAGCAAGTGTTGATTGAGGAAGTGCTATAAATAAGACACTGCGCTAGGGATTGTAAGGGATATGAAGTTGCATTCTTGAGCTTGTATATAGTAATGAATGAACCCTTTGTGAAGGGGACAAAGGCCAAGATAAAGAAGGGAAGAGAATCCAGTGTGCTTGGTGAAAAGTCTTGTCCAGTGGGCCCTCATGCCTCACTCAGATCTGGATTTTACTTTTGTCCTTGGTTCTGAGTAATGGCCATTTGCTAGCACACGTGTTCCATTTAGGCATATCAAACAGTAATTTGGCATTACTATTTGGTAACTTCTATTTACTATTTGGTATCTACTTACTATTTGGTAACTTCTATTGTTAACACTCGAAGAATAAAACATTTTTCCTTCATACAATCTGGTCTTAGTTCCTTGTCCAGTTTTCCATTTATTTCTGATAATCCATTTGGACTGTGTGTCTTTGGCCTGACACAAATACATAACCAGTGAAACACTTCGGTGTGAAGTATGCTTACTAAGGGGTGAAGAAAATTTGAGGTACAAACAACAATATTGATGAAGAAGGAAATTTCTCTTTGATGGACTGTCTCATCCTTCCCCAGCACACGTCTTTTCATTTGAATTTTTTTGGATATTCCCTTAGGATGTTTTAGATGTTCCTTCCCTTCTTTATCTTGGCCTTATCCCCTTCTGTATTCGTCTGTTTTCACGCTCCTGATAAACACATACCTGAAACTGCGCAATTTACAAAAGTAAGAGGTTTATAGGACTTACAGTTCCAAGTGGCTGAGGATGCCTCACAATCAATGGCAGAAGGTGAAAGTCATGTCTCACATGGCGGCAGACAAGAGAAGAGAGCTTGTGCAGGGAAACTCCCTTTTTTAAAACCATCAGGTCTGGTGAGACCTACTCACTGTCAGGAGACAGCACGGGAAAGACCCGCCCCCATGATTCAGTTACCTCCCATCAGGCCCCTCCCACAACACGTGGGAATTCAAGATGAGATCTGAGTGGGGACACAGCCAAACCATATCACCTTCATTAGTTGTTCTTTTCACCTTCTGTACCTGTGAGAATTTTGAATCAAGTATAGAGGATTAATGAGTTACTCTGCTATAAAATAAAAATCAGTACATTATTAGCATGACTGACCAACTACCTCCAGGTTGTCTCATTGATGACCTCCCAAAATAGCATTTTCCACTTGATTTTTCTACCTTTTATTTAGTTATTTGCTTCTTGTTACACTATAATTAGTTGTTATAATTCCAAAATCTTAGTGCTTTCAAATATTTAATTGTCCCCATATTACATGTCAGCATGAGTCAGCCAGAGGGCTGTCCTCATGGCAGTCACTCAAAAGTCTAGGCTTATGAAGGGTTTGTTTTGAAACCTGCTTCTGTAGAAGTAGTGGCAGGGCAAAGAGAAGCATGTTGAACTATGCACTATTTCTTATAGCTTTTGCCTAGCAGTGAGTCTATCCTGCTGATAATGTTACACTGGCCAGTGCACATCAGCTTGCCATGTGGGTGAAACAGAGGGTTGGCATTTGTGAACACTGTCAGAACAACACAGTGTTAACGATACTACTTTATACCCTCTGTTTAATGTTTCTACAGCACTTTCAGATGTGATATTTAATGTAATCCTTTTTATTGTAATCCTAGTTAATGTAATAAAACCATGAGGTAGACAGGGTGGACATTTTTCCTGTTTTACAGGTGAAGAAACTAAGTGATGGGCTCGAGCATACATGGCATAAATAAGTGCTGCACCTGTGATTAATCTTTCTTTGCTAAAACTGTTCTCAACCAGTTCACAGATAACTTCATGATAATGTAGGGATACCTCTTTACTCTTCTTTGTCTCTAGCATTGTACATGTTGGACTATTTCTTGGCTCTTTGAAGCCATGATCTTGCTTTGCTTTTATTTTCTCAGCCTCTTTTTGACCATTTAATGTAAGAGATTTTTAGGGCACATTCCTGGGATCCTTTATGTATTTCTATTGTATATTTTCTCCCTAGGCATTCTCATCCATCCCATGGATTCCATCTATCTACTGAGGCTGCCCACATCTGTCTCCACTCTTGATCTTTCTCCTTATCTTGGATTTATTTATATCTTCATTTTGATGTTTTATAAATACAAATCTCAACAAGTATAAAACTGAACTTAACAGATTTTCATTCCAAACAGGTTTGTCCCTGTCAAGCGAATCACGGGTATCTTGAATCTTCCTCTACCAGCTGCTCAAACCTAAAACGTAACGAGTGAAATTTACTCCCCTGTCCTCCTTTTCTTATTCCTCTGAGTCTAGTCAATTGTAGCCCCTAACTCTTTTAAGTATGTACCATACTGCCTTCCTGCTGCTGCTATCCTAGTTCAGGTTGCCAGCATCTCTAGTATGGTTTACAGAAACTGCTTCATAGCGGTTGTTCTTTTTCCAAATCTTCACTCCATTCTAATTTCTCCACTCCTCTTCATTCAAAAACAGAGTAAGTAGAATGGATTTTGAAATAAACAAATCTGATCATGGTACTACTCTGCTTAATTAAACCCTTTCAACCATTCGTCATTTCTCTTGAGTTCTCTACAGCCTCCTTCCCATAACTTACAAGATTCTGCATTATCTGGTCCCTGTTGACCTTTTCAGCCTCCCTCTCGGTACCATCTAACCAGAGGGCCGTAAAGGGCGAGGGGCAGCTCGGATCTCTGGGGACCATTCTCTAAAGATACTAGAATACCAGTAAAATAAATTAGAAACATGATATCCATTTTCCACATGTATTCCTTTTTTCTTGAATATTGAAGATTTTCATTTCATATTTTGTCCACACACAAGAAATTGGGGTGTCTGGAAAAAATCACTGAATAAAAGATAAGAAAGATGAAGAATTAGAAAACTTTTCTGATCTTTATCAGAAGAGTGATAGTTTTAGCTTAGTAGGAGTGGGTTAAATAAGTGAATCTTTTCCTGTATTTAATATTTTCTTAACATAAAATAATTTCTCTGCCCCATGAAAGAGAAACATTTAACAAATGTTTGAGTATCAGCTGGAAAGTGTGAGATCATATTCTGCTGTCTTAGATGCCACATATTTTGGTTTAACTCTCGGTGAAGCTGTGCTTTTGTACCTGCTATTGCTTCTGCCTAAGCATTGTTTGCTTCTACCTTGGGATCGTTCCTGTACATGTTTTGGGATACAGTTTAGAGATATATTGTATGCTTTCTCTGACTTCACCCTATCTCGAAGCTTCTTCTGGGCTGGTTGAGGGGTCCCTCTTCTTTTCGGCCACCTTGGACCACTATCCTGTGGATGCTCATCCACTGTAATCGAGTTGTCTTTCGACTCTTTGTATCCTCCACTAGATTGTTTGCTCTCATGAGTGGGTACTATGTGTATATTATTTATTCACCGCTGTAGTCCTCAGTCTGTAGAACTGGACCTGCCTCACGGTAAATACTTAGCATAATATTTGAACGAGCCAGTGGCTGACTGAATGTCTTCTGAGTTTATTTTTCCTTTGTGGCATACCAGTGAGTCTAAGGTCAATTCACCTGGAGCTAAAAATCTCTGGATTACTCAGGTGGATGAACAGAGAACAGGAGTAGTTACTAGAGATTTCATATGACAATCTGGGGAAGGGGAATATATGCTCAATTAAAGAGCTAAAGATGACCAGAATAAATCAAGAAAATAGTTTCTTAATCAGATGCTTTCATACTCATCAGAGACTAAAAGTTTAATCTCTGAAGGAATAGTCAGTTTGAGAGAATCTGATGTCAAGCTAGAGCTGTGTGTGCAAGAATGGGAGAAGGGTTTTTATGAGCCCATGTTAAGTATTACAATTACAGTGAAGAGCTCTACTTGGTTAGAAATAAAATAATTTTCACATTTGTATCTAATTGGAATTAGAAAGCAATTTGGATTTCGTATGTTAGCAACCACCCCAAGAAATTTAAAAAAAAATGTATTGAGGTAAAATGTACATATATAATTCACCATTTTTATCATTTTTAACCACAGTTCAGTGGTAATAAACAAATTTTATGTATATTTTCCTCCTTTATCTCCCTTCCCCAATCTCCTTCCTAGCCTCTGGTAACCTCCAGTCTATGTTCTGTCTTCCTGAGAAACACCTTTTTCGCTTCTGCATATGAATGAGAGCATGTGATACTTGCCTTTCTGTACTTGGCTTATCTCACTTAACATAATGGTCTCCAGTTCCATCCATGTTGCTGTAATGATAGGATTTTATTACTTTTTATGGTTGAATAATATTCCATTACATATATATATACTGTATTTTCTTTATCCATTCATCTGTTGATAAGCACTTAGGTTAATCCCATATTTTGGCTATTGTGAATAGGGCTGCAATAAACATGGCAGTGCAGATGTCTTTTCAACATAGCGATTTGATTTCTTTTGGCTGTATACCCAGTAGTAGCTTTGGTGGATCATATCATAGTTCTATATTTACTTATTTGAGGGACCTCTATACGGTTGTTGTTTTTTTTTTCTATAGTGGCTATGGTAATTTACATTCCCACTAATAGCATATGAGCATTCCCTTTTCTGCACATCCTAACCAGCATCTATTATTTCCTATCTTTTTGATACAAGCCATTTTGACTGTGGTGAGATGATACTGCATTGTGGTTTTGATTTGCATTTCTGTGATGATTAGTGATATTGAGCATTTTTTCATATACCTGTTGACCATTTTTATGTTTTCTTTTGAGAAATGTCTGTTCAGATCTTTTGCCTATTTTAAAATCAGATTTTTTTTCTTTTGCTATCTGATTGTTTGAGTTCTTCATACATTCTGGTTATTAATCTCTTATCTGATAGTTTGCAAATATTTTCTCCTATTCTGTGGGTTGTCTGTTTACTTTGTTGATTGTTTCCTTTGCGGTGCGGAAGCTTTTTAGCTTGATTTATACTCTCATGTCTATTTTTGCTTTGACAGCCCATGTTAAGGTCTTACACAATAAATCTTTTTGTAAGAGACCAATGCCCTAGAGCATTTCCCCAATGTTTTCTGCTACTATTTTCATAGTTTCAGGTCTTAGATTAAAGTCTTTATTTAATCCATTTTGATTTGACTTTTGTGTATGATGAGATATTAAGGGTCTAGTTTCATTCTTCTTTATATAGTTATGCAGTTTTCCCAGCACCATTTATTGAATAGACTGTCTTTTCCCCATTTTAAGTTCTTGGCACCTTTGTTGAAGATGAGTTGGTTGCAAACGTGTGTATTTAGACCTGAATTCTCCATTCTGTTCCATTAGTCTATGTGTCTGTTTTTATCCCAGTACCATGCTGTTTCAGTTACTATAGCTTTGTAATAAATTTTGAAGCCAGGTAGTGTGATGCCCCCAGCTTTGTTTGTACCTTGACAAAAGGTAGGGCTCTACGTTGTAAAATATGTTATGCATCTTACATTCATTAATTTATTATGTAGAGTTGTAAAATGTGTTATACATCTTGCATTCATTATTATACAATTCCATTGTAGCTTATTTGACATGATTTAAGTTATGGTAACTAACTTATAAAACTTGATGTGTAAATGATGAGAATAATTTAGACTAAATTTTGTTTCTTCATATGTAGAAATATCTCCCTCTCTCTCTCTCTGTGTGTGTGTGTGTGTGTGTGTGTGTCTGTATACACAAAATATTGCTGAATGACCATGTTCTAAAGTAAAAGCAAGATGAGGCTTAAATTTTAGCTCTCATAACTATTAAATAGCTTTGAGTCCTAGGGAAAGTTAATCAACTGCTCTGAACTTGTTTCTTCATCTATAAAAGATGGATGGAATCCACTTTGTAGGGTGTCTTGAGGACTAGGAATGTATGTAAAGATGCTCAGTAAATAAATAATATTAGCAAACTAATATATCAAGTTAAATACTTACTAGAGTGTTATTTTCAGAAGATTTTGTTGTTTGCTTCTTTAACACTATATTCTGAAATGAATTATCAGATAAATACCATGACCACAAATTCCCTACAACTCTTTGTTTTGCTAGTTAACTGTGCCTTACTTTAGGGGGCTCCTTCTTTTTTTCTTGGTAAGAGTGATTGTGTGAATGAGGTGAGGCAGGTGGTAATTTTAATCATAATCTAATAGAGATGGAGAAGAATATGTTTAAACTTTGATCCTTAATTTAGAGAGGAAATGATAAAGCAATTGCCCGTTTACTATAAGCTGAAGGCAAGATGAGTCCTGGGATATAATGAGCACAAAGCTCCTTTTATTGAGAGAGGTAAATGTTAGCCTGCAGAAATTCAAAATCACTCTTGATCTTCCTTTTCTGTCTTTTTCTCTTCTTTCATCTGACTGCTAAGTGTTCATATTCTTGGGCATCAAACAGCTGCAGGGATTTTCTTCCTCCTGAACTGTGGATGGTTACAGGAATGGTCATACTGAGTTTACTAATAGCAGGAGTAACTTTGAAAATAAGACTAATGTAGAAGAAGAAAAAATATATAATAGTAGCATAAAAGTATGAAAATGAAAGAATTGTTCTAGTGGTATCTGAACATATCATATGTGCATATTAATTAGAAAAAATTTTAAATCCAATGTTCTGCCTTCTCTTTTTTTTTCTCCCTTGCTTTTTGATATCTGATGACTGCAGTTATTTTCAATATGTTTGATTTTGCCATAAGATGCATAAAACAAATGAATATTCATATGTATTTTAGTAGATCCACTGAATGATTAATTTTAATGAGGCACAATCTCTGGGTTTATACACTAGTTCTACAACTCAAAATATGATAATCAGAAACCAAATATACCAATGTACTTCTTGCATGAAGTGAAGTTTTCCAAATACCCAGCAAAAAGAATTAACTGTTTGTTTTACCAGTGATATCACATGATACTCAATGTCATCCATCTGTTTTTGTTTTCATAAATAACGCCTAGCCACAGGTTATATTTAATTATGAATAACTACACAATACAGATATACACACTGTTACAGATACATGATAAAATTAGTTATGCATTTAGGTTCATGTCATGGAAAACCCAGCACACTTTCAATTAACAGAATATCCCACAAGCAGTGAATTGTAGAAGTAGAGGCTTGTGAAGAAAAGTGAAGGTCAGTGGTTTGGGCTTTAGCATAAATGCATCCTTCTTTATCTTTCTGCTATATTATCCTTAGCATATCCTTAGCATATTACCCTTAGCATATGGTCTCCTTTCTTGTGCTTGGAAGATGATTGGATACAGCTTGGCACCACATCCATGTTTCTAGCTGGAACACGTGCGAGCTTACTGTGTCTACGTTAGCGAAGCATACGTTAGCTTTCTTGTAAACTTCAACTAGTTCTTCCCATTTCCAGGTTATTGATCAGAAATGTCCCATCGTCATCCTTAGTTGAAAGTGAGCCTGGATCATCAAGGCTTTCATGTGCGCGCACATCTTCCTGATACGCATCCTTTTGTCTCATCCCTCACAACTTCCCAGGGCTCTTTTCCTTTCTCCAGGGAGGAAACTACATCTGGCAGAACATGAAAAACCCCAGTCAGATCATGTTGTAGTCCTCTAAAATCACATCTATGCGGAAATCATTCTGTGCCGGATCCAGGCATTCCTACCCTCCCTGAGAGGAGTCTATGGTAACACCCCTCAGTATTACCAACCTCTGGTTATGGATTTTACTTTGCTAGACCTGATCTTTGTTTTTCTGGGTTCTTCTTTTTGGCGGGGTGGGGGTGGGGTGCGGGGAGAATACAGAGACTTTTCACTGCTCTGTCTTAAGCTGATTCAGTCCCTTCAGCTACTTGGCCCTAGCTCCACTATCTTCTTTTTTCACTTTCATGAATATTCTTAGAAAATATAAGAATGTGGCCAGGCGCGGTGGCTGACGCCTGTAATCCCAGCGCTTTGAGAGGCTGAGGTGGGTGGATCACGAGGTCAGGAGTTTGAGACCAGCCTGGCCAATGTGGTGAAACCTGTCTCTACTAAAAATACAAAAATTAGCCAGGCATGGTGGCACGTGCCTCTAGTCCCAGCTACTTAGGAGACTGAGGAAGAAGAATCTCTTGAACTGAGGAGGCGGAGGTTGCAGTGAGCCAAGATCGCACCACTGCATTCCAGCCTGGGCGACAGAGTGAGACTCCGTCTCGGGAAAAAAAAATATAAGAATGTTTTGAGATGAAATTGGTTTGTTAATTACTAATACTTTTTTCATCTTGGACTCTTGAAAAAATGATCAGTTTTCAGTTATTTGGAAAATAGAAAATTTGTGTGATTAAAAAGGAAAGGAGAACACAATTAAAAATGTCCATTAATTTATGATGAGTCTTTAAAGTAAAGCATGAATTATTTTTTACTTAACTACACACAAGCTTATGAGGCTTTAACATTATACCTTTCTGTGCTTTTCTTTTTAAAGCGTAATGTGTGTAACTATCAGTCTTCATGGTTGTCATTTCTGTGCTTTTTATTATTATTTTGTCTCAGCTTTTCTCTTTCTGCATTAAAATACTCTGACACTTTTGTTTGCCTGTTTGCTTACACCTTGGAGTCTTCCATCCTCTTGACCATTTTGATTGGCAGTGTTATTTTTGTGGTTTAAGTTGTGCTTACTAGTGATAGGAGTGTAGTGAAACTAACAGATCTCTTTTTGCTTTACTTCTCCAAAGTGCCTTTAATTAAAAACTATATGGTACCCATGCAGTATTAGGCAAACCTCTACTCACAAATACAACATATAAACAGGAAGTACATAGATATAAGAGTACTATCAAACCTAAGGGTTGGTTTTAGCAGGTTCCAAGTACCTATAAAGTCAGAGGACATTTGAAAATATAGGGGAGATTGTTTAGACAATTGTAAAGCGTGTTAGACTGTATTAAAAAAAATCATTCTGAAATAATTACAGACTCACAGAAAGTTGCAAAAAGAGTTTAGAGAAGGCTCCTGCACCCTTCACTAAGTTTGCCCCACTGGAAATATCTTGCATCACTGCAGTGGTTGTATCAAAACCAGGAAATTGACATTGGTACAAACTACAGACCTTATTTATATTTCTCCAGTTTTTACATGTACTTTTTTGTGTGTGTCTATACTTCTATACAATTTTATCACATGTATATATTAATGTAACTGATACTGCATTGGAGATATAGAGCTGTTCCATCATGACAAAGGAACGCTGTCCTGCTATTTATTCCTTTATACTCACAACTGCCCCTCCCCCATCCATCCCTAACTTTTGGCAACCAGTGAGTGATTTGGTTTGCATATGTGTAATTTTTTTCATTTGGGGAGTGTTCTATGAATGAAATCATATATAAGTTTTTGACAGTGGCTTTTTTTTTTCATTCAGCATAATTCCCTTAAAATCTCTCCATGTTGCATCTATCAGTAGTTTGTTCCTTTTTGTCACTGAGTAGTATTCCATTGTGTGGGTGTACCATCCATCCAGTTTGTTTATTTCTTAACCTGTTGAAGGACATTTGGTTTGTTCCCAGTTTTTGGCTATTACAAATATTACAATAAACCTAATATATGAATATTTATGTGTAGGTTTTAGTTCTCTGAGATAAATGCACAGGAATGCTGTGATAACTGGGTCACGTGGCAAGCATTTGTTTTATAAGGAATTTCCAGATATTTTCTTTTTCTTTTTTTTCTTTTTGCTTTTTTTGAGACAGAGTCTTGCTCTGTCACCAGGCTGGAGTGCAGTCATGTGATCTCGGTTCACTGCAACCTCTGCCTCCCTTGTTCAAGCAATTCTCCTGTCTCAGCCTCCCGAGTAGCTGGCACTACAGGCACGCACCACCACGCCCGGCTAATTTTTATATTTTTCGTAGAGACGGGGTTTCACCATGTTGGCCAAGATGGTCTCGATCTCTTGACCTTATGATCCACCCACCTCGGCCCCCCGAAGTGTTGGAATTACAGGCGTGAGCCACCGCACCCGGCCTCCAGATATTTTCTACAGTATCTGTACAAGTTTGCATTCCACTGGATGCAGTTGATCTGCATCCTTGCCAGTATTTGTTATTGTCACTATTTTTTTTTTTTTTTTTTGTGACAGAGTCTCCCTCTGTCCCCCAGTCTGAAGTGCAGTGGCGCGATCTCGGCTCACTGCAAGCTCCACTTCCTGGGTTCATGCCATTCTCCTGCCTCAGTCTCCCGAGTAGCTGGGACTACAGGCGCCCGCCACTGTGCCCAGCTAATGTTTTGTATTTTTAGTAAAGATGGGATTTCACTGAGTTAGCCAGAGTGGTCTCAGTCTCTTGACCTCATGATCCGCCCGCCTCAGCCTCCCAAAGTGCTGGAATTACAGGCGTGAGCCACCGTGCCCGGCCGTCTCCAGTTTTTATGTTAACTACTCAGATAGGTATGTAGTGCTATGTCATTGTGGTTTTAATTTGCATTTTTCTAATACCTAATTACACTGAAAAATCTTTTAAAGCATTATTTTCTATTTGTATGTTCTCTTTGGTGAAATGTTTATTCATGTCTTTTGCCCATTTTCTAACCAGCTTGATTTTTCTTTTTTTACTTTTTGGTTTTTGTTTTTTTTTGAGATGGAGTCTTGCCCTCTTGCCCAGGCTGGAGTGCAGTGGCGTGATCTCAGCTCAGTGCAACCTCCGCCTCCCCATTTGAAGTGATTCTCCTGCTTCAGCCTCTCTAGTAGCTGGGCTTACAGGTGTGTGTCACCACGCCCCAGCTAATTTTTGTATTTTTAGTAGAGATGGGGTTTCACCACATTGGCTAGTGTGGTCTCCAACTCCTGACCTCAAATGACCAGCCTGCCTCGGGCTCCCAAAGTGCTGGGATTACAGGTGTGAGCCACTGAGCCCGGCCTATTTTTGTGTTTTGAGAATTCATTATATGTTCTACACATAAATCCTTTGTTAGATGTGTGGTTTACAAATATTTCCTTTCTGTCTGTGGCTTGTGTTTCTATCTTCTAAACAAGAGTCTTTCACAGAGCAAAATTTTTAAATTTTAGTGAAGTTAAAAAGTTCAATTTATTCATTAATTTATTTTAATGAATCATGTGTTTGTTGCCATGTCTAAGAGCTCTTTGCCTAGCTCTAGGACCTGAACATTTTCTCTATTTTTTTTCTAAAAGTTTTATTGTTTTACATATTACATTTAAGTGTGTGTTCCATTATGCATTAATTTTTTCTGTAATGTTTTAGGTTTAAGTCCAGGTTTATTTTATTGCTTATGTGTGTTTGCTTCCTTTTAATGATCATAAACTGACAAACTTGTACTGAGAAGTGACCTGACCAAAATTACACTCATCTTTAATCAGGCGTCACTGAAATGTACAAGCAGTGATAATTTTTACACATATTATAGGTTGTTGAAACCATGGAAACAAACTGTCAGTTTTCTTATTTATGAGATCTCATTTTAAGCTTTGACAAACCCAAAACTTTAGGAAGCCGGGCAGAAATTTGTGATATATACAGTAATTTATTCTCAAGTAGGTGTCTCGTGTTAAGGTTTTTTTCTTTTCAGTTTTTAACTTTCATATTTTTTCTATCATGTCACAACATTGTTGATTTATATTCCAAACGTTTCTTCGTATGAATCTGTATGAATGTATACATTCATGTATACTGCATAACTAAAGTGGTTATCATTTTAATTTGACTTTTTATTTATAAAAACTTCATTTCTTGGCCAGATGTGGTAGCTTATGTTTGTAATCCCAGTACTTTGGGAGGCTGAGGTGGTTGGACTGCATGAGCCCAGGAGTTTTGAGACTAGCCTGGGCAATATAGTGAGGTCCCATCTCTCCAAAAATAAATAAAAATTAGCCAGGTGTAGTTGGTAAGCACCTGTAGTCCTAGCTACTTGGGAGGCTGAGGTGGGAGGATGGCTTGAGCCCGGGAAGTCAACGCCGCAGCGAGCTGAGATTGTATCACTGCACTCCGCCTGGGTGACAGAGCAAGACTCTGTCTCAGGAAAAAAAAAAGAAAAAGAAAAAAAACCAAAAAAATTTTATGTTTTATTCTTAGAACCCTCTCATTTCACAGTATCAGTCCTCACTTCTACATTATGAAAATGATTGCCTTTATTTGTATCCATTGAAGTACAGAGGAAAAACAAACACCTATTACTTTTAAAAATAAGTTTCATTCATTTTGTCTGTTTACTTGACTTAAATGACAAGTAAATCTAATATTTTGTGTTATGATTTTATTTGTAAGAATGAATTGGGTAAATCTTAACTAATATAAGTATTTTACAAAATTAGTTTATTTTATCTAAATGAAATTGGCCTTCAGTTTATTCCAATATTAATATTTTCTTTGATGTTTATCAGGGTTCATTATCCTATAAATATATCAGAAATCATAGCATGCCACTTTCCAAATAGAAATTGATTAGTTGTTGAGAGATGGAAGTTGTTTGTAGTTTATTTGGCAAAATTTAGAAAATTTATGAATAATAGAGCTAAAAATTTATCCACCTTTAAACAGAAAGGTAAAGTGGAGTAATTTTTCCACTATTCAGCCTAATGTATTCAAAGTATCATTTCAACATGTAAGTTAAAAGATTTCTGAAGAGATATTTTACCTGTCGTTTGTGCTAAGTTTTTGAGGAAATATTTATTCTACAGTTGTAACTCATTATAATGAATTTGAAGCACTGAACATCCAAAAGTGATCTCTACCAATTGTACTGATAATAATTATTATCATCATCACCATCATTACAATAATTATTATTATTACAATTTATGTATACATCATTTTATGTGCCTTAGGGTCAGAGTCTGCCTTTCTAAGAAGCTTCCAGGTGATGCTGATGCTGCCGTTTCCCAGAGGATACTTTCAGTAGCAGGTGGTCCCATACCTCTCTTCAAAATGGAGTTAGCAAAGGGCTAAATTTTATTCTGTAAATATTTAAGCTATAAGTATGTATTTCAAATTTTTAAAAATAAGTAATACATGTATATACTGATGCGGTTAACCAAGTTACTTAATGTTTTGGTGGTCACAGTAAGTTTTCTAACTCTTATTATAGGTAAAAAGGGTTTTATTGTTAGTATGATCAAAGTTGCTTTTTCTTACATCTGTACTATGGGTTTTACTGTTGCAGATTTGTAAGAAATTTATTCCTAACACCCTCTTTGGCACAGACACTTTTCTATATGATAGCAGAACAAATGTGAGTAAGATAGCCTTCCTGCCTAACAGGAGCTCAGTTAGGCAAATCAACACAGAGTAGATATTTCGTCACCAAATTCAGTGTAGTACAGATGAAAGCATATCTTCTTCTATTAAGAAAGGGGAGAATACATATAGACAAAGAAGTTCTTTTGAATTGCTTTAAGTTCTCAAAATTATTTCTCTATTAAAATTAGAATGAGTCTTTAAAAATGTGGAAGTCTGTGAGTTTTGTAATAGCTAAGACATTAATCTTCATTAAAACATTTAATGAAGGTATCATTTGAACTTTTATACAGCTTTGGTTACTTAAAGTGAAAGTTTACTTGCAAAATTGGTTCAGTTGCAAAATGTGCTTGTGTAAGAATTGCCACATTGTGTGAGCACTGAAGCCTCTAAAATAGCTGTAAATCATATCTGAAAACACAGCAACATGTTTCTTTATAACAGATAAACCCATTTTGGAAGGGATAGTGGACTGTTTTTAATGGGAGTGAGGAATTCCTGAGTAAGCTAAGTGGCTACATTCCTGAATGAGTCAGGGGGACATCATGAGTGTTGTCTGGAGAGGAGGTTTCCAGAAAAGCGAGTAAGTACTGAATGCTCATGTTCCTCCTGATCCCATGTTAAGTGTCCTGCCCAGACCAATGTTATCCAATAGAAATATAATGTAAATCACACAGGTAATTTAAGCTTTTCTAGTAGCCCCGTTAAAAAAGGTAGAAATAAACTAATTTTTACACTATTCAACTTAATGTACTCAAAGTATTATTTTGACATGTAACTTAAAAGATTACTGATGAGATATTTTACCTGTCGTTTGTACTAAGTCTTTGAAATCTGATGTGTATTTTACAATTATAGCACATCTCAATTACAACTAGCCATATTTCAAGTGCTTAATAACAATGTTTGGCTGGTGGCTACCATATTAGACAGTGCAGGTGGGTATTTGAAATAAAAACTTTTGGAAAAAGAGTTGATATCACTCCACAAAGAGATTCAAGGGGAAGATTAAGGAGGGAGAATGGTTCTGTCAGCCCTGTGTTCGTAACAGAGGTAATTAGACCCAAAGAGATTCTGACTTAGCCTAAGATAGCCTAAGCCTAAGATGAGTCACCTCACTTTAGCCAGATTCTTGGGACAACGAAGTTAGGAACAGCTGTTAATTTGGGCTGAATCCAAGAGAAGTTGCAACATTCAGAAAGGTTTGGGCTATTAAAGCAGACAGCAGTCACCTGACCTCAGTCATTTTATCAAGAAAGACCAGATTTGCTTTGGCCCATGTTTTTGTTTTGTGTTCTTTGTGTTTTTGCCTTAAAGGATGGACATGATGCATTTAGCATTAGAAAATGATATAAATAAGAATTACCTCAAAGAAAAGGTCAATGTGGACTAGCCATGCCAAATAACTTGGGGCAAACATGACCACCTACTTAGCCACAGTTAAGTATGCAGCATATCTCCATGTTTACACTTAACATATCATCTATTCATTTACCTTCAAACATAAAAAAGCCACCAGTCAATCATTGCTGTTCCTAACTTCGTTGTCCCAAGAATCTGGCTAAAGTGAGGTGACTCATTGTGACTTGCATTATTTTTGAGTTGGACTTTGCCTGTAAGAGAGGGAGGCTGGAAAGACTGATTCTCTGTTAAACTGAAAACTAGTGATAATATTGTGGGGGGCGTGTGTGTGTTCATGATTATGTGTGTGCCTTGTGTCTTTTTATATTCTTTTCTTCATGACGTGCTTTTCTTGTTTTCACTAGATGGTAGTTTCTTCAGTGTTTATACTTTTTCATTATATTTGCTTATCTCATTTTAAATACTTAATAGTTCACCTCGTACTCATAGTAAAAACATTGCCGTTTGTAAAAGTATCTGCATTCATGAGCAATCAGTCA
>NW_012117077.1:2057303-2085894 GCF_000951035.1 Colobus angolensis palliatus
TTACAGGCTTGAGCCACCGCGCCCGGCCGGATTTAGGTTCTTAATGGGGGGAAGTCTGGCAAACAAAAACATACAAGAAAAAACCTTTGCTGTCTTATTTTTAAGGCACTACTGGTTTATATTGAGGTATGTTTTGAAATATCTTTTTATAATATCAAGATTTTCAAGAGATTCTAGGGAATATAGATGGGAAGATGGAGGGCTAAACTAAAATTAGAACTCTGGTTATAATATATATTATATATTCTATATATATAAAATATATAGAATATTATGCATTTTTATATATCATACCTGTTATGTGTGTATATTTGTGTTGTATATATGCCACACATACATATAACTTGTGTGATGTATGCATGGCTTTTATATTATGCCTTGTCTTATTTGGAATGTTTTCCCATTAACCGTGCCGATTTCTGTGTACAAACATGGGAGAAAATGGGGCTTTTCCTCTCTTTGGGGATACTCATCATAACATTAAGGAGAATGGAAGAGTGCTTCTTTTTTAGGTTATAGTTTGCATTTTAAATTTCTTTGCTGTTCCTCTCGACTTCCATCTGTGTTGACATTTGGGAATTTTGTGGTTGCTCTTTCTCAAGTGGAGTGGAAATGCTTAAAACAGAATTTACACTTTTAAATGCAACCAAGGCTGTATCACACTGTGATTCAATCCAGGTCTGAATACTTTTTCTTTGGCTTAAAAAAAAAATCAAACGGTTTGTTGAACTAAGTATTTCTTAAGCTTGCAACCTTACTGATTATTATACATTATTAACAACCATTTTTGCATTAATGGAAAGATCTGGCTGAAAATACAATGATAAATGTTAAAGTTTTAGACACTTAATATTTTATGGCATCAAAGATGTTTTTATATAGATGTTATTGTTAGTTGTTATTTGTTAATGATGTGGTTTAATTTTATTTTGATTTTTAGTTAAGATTCCATTATAATCCAGGAAATACTACAAATTTGAATAAGCCATATATAGCCAGATTTGGTGCTGTATCACTTATGTTGGCTTTGTGCTCTCTTTTTTCTTAACCTTTTAAATCCCTGTCAGTTGGCATTTTGTGTATGGGTGTGTGTGCGAGAGAGATTTTGGGGCTGAATAATTAGTGGTCTGGACCTCAGTTCAGTTACTGAGAAGGTGAATTCCCTAAGACTCCTTTTAGCTTTTAATGTTTGTGATGGATTCTTTTAGACAAAATTTGATTTTAAACAAATTGTGTGTGCGCGCGTGCATGGGTGCATGTGCGCGCTTTCCAGCATCCTCAGGCAATACAGTAGGAGCTTGTTGTAATTTCCAGATTCAGCCACCAGACAGGTGATACGGAGGCACTGTTCTTAGCAGTTTGTGTAGCTGGAGAAAGACAGCAAAATCTCATAATGGCTTTAACTATCTTATACTCCTCATTTTCAATTCTGGGCCTTATTGACTGGCCTTTGCTGGTTATTGTTGCCATTTCCCTCAGTTTTAGTTCTTTTCTTCCTAGTGCGTTTATGAGAAAAATAGTAATTAGAAGTTAAGTGGTCTCCAACATGTGACCATGTAGTTCATGATTATTTGTTTTTTGTTTTGTTTTGTTTTGGCTTTTGTTAAAGGCCAGCTTTACATATGGGTAGATATCAGCTTTTTTTTTTTTTGAAAAAGGAGATCCTCTATGTATAGCCGAAAATCTTATTTTGTTGGAGCTAAGACAAAATTCAGGTGTGAGTTAGACAAAAGTGGAAAAGAATAGATTAAATAATAAATAACCAATACAATGTAATGTGTATTGGTTAATGTATTATTTTATTATTATTATTATTATTTTTTTTTTTGAGAAAAGATTTCATTCTGTTGCCCAGGCTGGAGTGCAGAGGCAAGCTCATAGCTCATTGCAGCCGTGAACTCCTAGGCTCAATCCGTCCTCCTGCCTCAGCCTCCTGAGTAGCATTTGCCACCTCCCCAGGCTGAGTTTTCAATTTTTGTAGAGATGGGGTCTTGCTAGGCTGCTCAGGCTGGTCTTGAACTCCTGGGCTCAAGTGATCCTGCTGCCTCGGCCTTCCAAAGTGCTGGGATTACAGGTGTGATCATCACACCCGGCTCAATTTTTATTTTTAATTGTTTATTATGGGCTTTGGAAAGGAATTGTAGAAACTTAATCAAAAGCCATGTGTAATTTATATAATGTTTGGATATGTGTTTTTAGTTAAAAATAAATGTAAGAAAATTAGCAGAAATGCTTTCTGAAGGAATAGAATATATGTCAGTTTTCAAAGGATAAGACAAGGTAAAAACTTAACCAGTTTTAGAAGCCTCATGAAAAAACTCAAGTCAATAATGAAACCTCTCAATAGAAAAAGGTAACTGGAGAATCCGTGACCATGTTATTGTGTTACCTAAGCTGATGGACAGGGTAAGCTATTTTATTTTTCTATTAAGAAAAGATAAATTCTTAGGTCCCAATGTTCTTGAGACAGGCATTGACTCACTCAATATTTGCCAGGCAATATGTTATGTTCTAGAAAGTACAGTCCTGTCTTTTGTTCTTGAGTAATTTACTGACTAGTTGGAGGTAATAGGAATAATCCAGTGACAAATGAGAGTATATAAAATTTACTTGATAACTAAGATGTTATACACTCAAATTTCTGGGTCTGGACGTCGCACACTTGGAAGTTTTGACGAGTCTTACGTGAAATATTTTGCTTTACATAGATCAGATCACTGATGGGGGGCTGACAGTGTAGGCTGCAGTGGTTAAAAGCTGAGACTTGGGTCAGCTGGCCTGAGTTCAAATCCCAGCTCCTTCAAAACTATTCACTATGTGCTGTGGTCTGAATGTTTGTATGCCCTCTGCCCAAATTTATAGATTGAAATCCTAACCCCCCAGATGATAGTATGAAGAGACAGGGCCTTTGGGCGGTGTTTAGATCCTGAGGGTTTGACCCTCATTAATGGGATTAGTACCTTCATAACAGAGGCATGAAGAAGCTCATTTACCTTTTCCACCACGTGAAGAAGCAACAACAGGGCACCAACTATGAAATCACGAGAGATTCCTCACCAGGCGTGGAACCTGCTGCCACCTTGATCTTGGACTAACCAGCTTCCAGAACTATGAACAATAAATTTCTTTTGTTTATAAACTACCCAGTCTAAGGTATTTTGTTATAGCAGCCTGAATGGACTGACACTATGGGTAATTTAACTTTCTTAACTCTTAATTTTATAATCTATAACATGAGGATAATAATACCAGCTTTATTTACATTTTATGAGGATTAAATGGAATAATCCATGTAAAGACTGGATGGCAAGAAGTATGTGCTCTGTAAGTATTATTAGTTGTGATAAGGAGATATGGACAGTAAAATGACCCAAGGAATTACATTCCAGGGTATGGAATTTTTAAAGAATTTTTCTTTAGATTTCTCTCTGCAAGTAATTACATTCATTACAATAGCTTTAAGTCAGTGCCTTCCAACTTGTGGTGAAGAGTCTTTTTTTTAAAAAAAAAAACAAAAACGTTTTTAATGTACAAGAGACTGATACTTATATAAAATTCAACAAAAATGAGTTACTAGAAAAATTAACTTAAAAAAGAAGACATATAAAAGTACCCGTTTTTAAATTAGATTCAACAGATATAAAAATTCTCTGTAAAACTGCTATAAAAGTTTCTAAATGCTTACTCTCAATTTCAGTACTTATGTTGCCATGGACCAGTGACAAACAGTTGGCGACTCAGCAGTGGTCTGTGGTACACATTTGAGTAGTATTGCTTTAAATATCAATATGAAATATATCTATTCATTTACTTCAAAATTTATATCTATACCCCAGACCATTTCTCTGGCCTTTCGATTTACATGTGGAGATGACCATCTCTCTTTTAGCTAATGGCATTATTTCTACTCAGTAGAAATCTGTTATTATTATCTCTTTTTCCTCCTCACCTGTCCAACCAATCCATCATTTATGTCCTATTGAATTTTGCCATTCTGCCCATCTTCACTGCTCGCTTCTTAGTCCAAAGCTACCATCGTCTGTTATAAGTTAATGCCAGCCTTCCTGCTTCCACTGCTCCATCCTCCTTCTTCCATTCTGCATAGAGTTACAAGAATGAGTTTTCTAAAAATGTAAATCTGTTTATAACCTTTTATTGGCTTCATGTTTTAATTACAGTTTCCTTGGGTGAATGGTCTGTAACAATTACATTTTCAAGTCGTTAAGAGGCAGTACTGCAGATGGGTGGTCTAATAGCTTAGTTGGGGTGGTGGTTGTGTAAATGTTAAAAATTCTGATTTGAGAGATTGCCAGATATTAAGATTAAGAAGGAATAAATCAGCGGCTGGAGATTATTTAGGAAACTCTGTAGCCAAAGGGATACTATTCCCTTAGTGCTCTAACTGTACATTTAGCTGTCTTTTCCTTCTGGTTTAAAACTGAACCAGATCCCAGTCTTTCATGGGGATGATTGGCATATCAGGTAGCAGGCTAATTTGTGTTAGCAGCAATCTAGAAATAATGTGTGGGGTTGGATTCTAAGTAGACTAAGGAGGATGCAACATACAAATATGTGTGTACTTAATTCGGATGGAGCCAAATTTATGTATAGGAGTGTTCATAACAGGAGTCTGGATTTAATGTGTTAACTTCAGCACCTGGATATGGCTCCAGCAATTTGCCTGGTTATCTGATTCAAACCTGGGTTCAGCAATGGCTGACATTTCTATGTGGTTGAGATCCCTTAACATCTCTAACTGTGCAGGTAAGAGGAAGGCACAGGAAAGTGAAGTGGCAGAACACATTTATTACATGCAGTCCTCTCCTATACCTCCTTACTCCAGCCCTTGTTAGATCAGAGGACATACCCATGATTAAGAATTGAGAAATGTATTGGTGAGGAGAGCAGACCTGTATGGTATCTCTCAGCTGGGAGATCTCATTGGGATATGCTGCCATTGAGCTAGAATTGATTTCAGTGGCGATCATGGGGCTCTGGAGTGGCAAAGGGCTTTTTTGGCAGTGCTTTAGCTTCACGGATAAGGTAGCTATCATTTTCATAATAGGCTTAGATGTGGAGTGGCAGTCAGTGTTTTGAAATGCAGCCTTTGGTGGTTGTGGGTAATTGGTTATAATGTCCTTAAACATACAATAAATTGGCCATTTAACAATTTTTTACTTGATCTCTGTAACTGGGGAAATCCTAGCTGTGTCGAGGAGAAACTTGACATTTGTTACTGATATAGGAGCCCTTTGGAGCCCCTTGAGTTAAGGTGAGACTGATTTCCCTTGAGAAAGGACATGAAATACTACCACTAATATATACTTTAAATCTCCCAAGACTTTCTTTCTTTTTTTTTTTTTTTTTTTGAGGCGGAGTCTCGCTCTGTCCCCCGGACTGGAGTGCAGTGGCCAGATCTCAGCTCACTGCAAGCTCCGCCTCCTGGGTTTACGCCATTCTCCTGCCTCAGCCTCCCGAGTAGCTGGGACTACAGGTGCCCGCCACCTCGCCCGGCTAGTTTTTGTATTTTTAGTAGAGACGGGGTTTCACCGTGTTAGCCAGGATGGTCTCGATCTCCTGACCTCGTGATCCGCCCGTCTCGGCCTCCCAAAGTGCTGGGATTACAGGCTTGAGCCACCGCGCCCGGCCAAATCTCCCAAGACTTTCTTAAAGGGACTTGCTGTTTACTGGGAAAAAGCCCAGACTTTTGAAAATTAATAAAAATGGGTCCTGGATTAATCCTTGGGGGACCGCAGTGCCACTGTGGCATATCAGTTCGAGTCAAGGCTTATGGAAGTCAACTGGTAAATTGACTTTGAGCTGCATCTGCATCGCTGTGGGTCCAGTGGCTTGGCTGACTGATCTGTGATTTTCCTCCCTCCTGAGTGCTTGATTTCATCAAGCCTGGAAATTGGCAGTTTTCACATTGACCCCTTGTGGAGTGAGGACTATTTAGGAAGACTACGTGGAAGCCCCTGAAACTGTCCTTCACTAACAGAAGACAAAACTCTAAGCAGTACCACATCCCTACAGACTGCACAGAGTAGGGCTGCCTTCGAAGACTTCACTCTCAGTGGAGAGTATAACATTTGTTTTTGATTTGCTGATTGGATGACTTGATCTTGGATAAATGGATCTTGGAGATCAACTATGGAGTAACGTAATCCTAACCAGAGAGTGATTCTTAGTTGCGTTACTTTCCAAAAGTCACCTCCTATCCATGGAGGGTATGTTCCAAGGCCCCCAAGTGGATGCCTGAAACTGCAGATAGTATTGAACCCTGTATATACTGTTTATTTGATCTGATAACTGAGGTAGCTACTTATTGACTAATTGGCAGGTGGGATAGACAGTGTAGATACATCAGATAAAGGGGTGATTCAGACCCCAGGTGAGATGGAGCTGGGACAGTGTGAGATTTCATCACACTATTCTCAATGACACACAATTTAAAACTTATTAATGTTTACTTCTGGAATTTTCCATTGAATATTTTTGTACCACATTGACCTCAGGTAACTGAAACTGCAGAAAGTGGGTGACTCCTGTAGTCCTTTGCACCTGGAATGCCACAACTGATATGGCATCTTTTTTTTTTCTTGCTGTGTGAGTTAGATTAGAGGCGCATTGTCTTCAGCTAGCGGGGAGAACTGAGCACCTTCATTGTTTTAGGGCAGGGTGATAAAAGTCTTCTGATCTCTGCCATCATATGGCTCATGGAGACCTTGATCATCTGGATACATAGAAAATATCATCTCAAACTAGTACCCTAAAGCAAACATGCTTTTGAATCTGATGATCAGGAAGCAGCAAGTAGCCTAGGTGGTTTCGTAGGATTCACACGTGCCAGATGTTGGGTGATAAACTCTATGCTTTAAAGTTGGTAATCTTGCAAAACTTAATACTGTGTTCAAATATCGGCTCAACACTATTGAGTCTATAGGTTCTTTCCCCAAAATGACGAGTGTTTAATTAAATAAAAACAAAGAACTTGATAGTAATTTGAAAAGAGGATGCTTGCTTTGAACAACTTGCACAGTTTCAAACCTCTAAAATACAAATTTCTCTGTAGCGTTTTCACTTGAGCTTTATTTTTGAATGGTGATTTTTTTAATTGAAGTTTTTCAACTGGAAAATACATTTAGGAAATTTAGTGTATTTATTTTACACACATACATTCATATGTAAAAGTTAATATAAATTTAAAAATACAGCTCTGCAGTTTAATGCTTTGTATATAAAAGTAAGAACAAAAGTTATTTTGGAAAACTTTAGAAATAAACCAGAGTTTCTGCCTTCAAGTTGTTTGTGATTGATTATACCCAATGCTCTTAATAAAATAAAGTCTTGTTTATATTTAGCAAAGTAACAGATGGCTTCAGAAAATAAGTACTTTAAGACAGGAGAGGCAAATTTGTACAACTCTCACCTTTTGTTCAAGTGAAGAAACAGAATTCATGCCAGCAATTTATTGAGTATCTACTATGTGCCAGGTACTGTTATAGATACTTGGAATATAGGTGTGAACGAGGAGACTATAAAGCTCATACACTTGAGGAGCTTACTTTCCAGCAGCAGGAGACAGGTGATACTCAATAAACATCACAAATATTGGATGATGAATGTTATGGCAAAAAGTAAACATAGAAGAATATAATAAAAGTGGGAATTGAGTATGGAGGGGCAGTTTTAAATAGGCATATTTCAGGTTGGGAACTGTTGAGAAGCTGACATTTGTGGAAAGACCTGCAGGGGAATTAGTCATACACTGTCTGGTAGAAGAGTGTACCAGATCTAAGAAATGGCCAGTGCAAAAGCCTCTACACAGGGGTTTGCCAAGAGCAGGGGTCCCCACACTTTTTGGCACCAGGGAGTGGTTTTGTGGAAGACAGCTTTTCCATAAATGGGGAGCAGGGGGATTGTTTTGGGATGATTCAAGTGCATTACTTTTTTTTGTGCACTTTATTTCTATTTTATTACATTGTAATATGTAATTAAATAATTATACAACTCACCATAATGTAGAATTGGTGGGAGCCCTGAGCTTGTTTTCCTGCAACTAGATGATCCTGTCTGGGGGCGATGGGAGACAGTGACAGATCATCAGGCATTAGATTCTCATGGGAGCACGCAACTTAGATCCCGCGCATGTGCAGTTCACAATAGGGTTCTATGCGAACCCCATTAGATTCTCCTATGAGAATCTAATGCCACCGCTGATCTGACAGGAGGTAGAGTTCAGGCAGTAATGTGAGCAGTGGGGAGTGGCTATAAATACAGATGAAGCTTCTTTGTGTTTATTTTTGCTACTCACCTCCTGCTGTGCGGCGCAGTTCCTAACGGGCACCGGTGGGGACCCCTGGCCTAGAGTATTCAAGAAACAGCAAATAGGAGAGTTTGTATGGGACAGAATGAGCTAGGGACAGAATGGTAAGAAAGGACATTAAGAAAGATAAGAGAGGAAGGATCTGATGATGCAAGTACTTGTAGATTGCTGTAAAGACTTTGGTTAGCTTTTACTGTGAGTGACATGGGGAGCCACTGAAGAGTTTTGAGAAGACAAATGACATGAACTTATCAAATAAAATGATTACTCTGGGTGACTGTATTGAGAATAGAGTGTAGGAGGCAAGGATGTAAACAGGACGGCTAGTTATGGCCATTGTGTGATCCAAATGACAGATGATGGTGGCTTGAATCAGTATCTTAGGAGCGATGGTAATAAATAAAATTGAATGCCTTCTGGATCTATTATGAAAGCTGGGTCAAAAGCACTTCCTGATGGATTAGATGTGAGAGAAAGAGAAGAATCAAGAATAACTTCAAAGTTTTTGGAATAAGCAATAGGAAAAAATTTAAGTGACCTGGGCCGGGTTATCGTTTAGTTAGTTATAGGAACAGTACTATAACTTGGATCTCAATATTTATAGCTTGCAGATTTAAATGTATAAATCTCATAGATTGTAGGGACAAAGACCACACTTATTTGTAATATTTTTAATATATTTGAATCTGGGATTTTAGCTGGATGTGGACATGCTGCATATGTTTGCCTAATATAAAATATTATAGTATTATAGTCTAATATATCACATTTTTGAGGGACAGTCATCTTGATTAATAGCAGGCTTTCTATTTCATTTTGTTTTTTGACGTGGCTTAATGTAATTCTCATAGTGTTATGTCTATTCATTGTTGTAACAACTATATTTTAATGCTTAGTATATGTCAGACATTGTGTTAGGTGCTGGGCTATAGGAATAAACAAAGCAGACAATTGTCTTCATAGGGCTGTAATCATTGTCTGAAGTTTTTGTTTGTTATTGTTTTGATTTTTTCCCATTACAGTAGTTTTGTATAATAATTAGAAACAAAAATTAGTGTTTTTTGGGGGGATTAAGAAGAGATTTTAGACTTATATATGTAGGGCTTTGTATTAGTATGTTCTCACACTGCTATAAAGAAATACCTGAAACTGAGTAACTTATAAATCAAAGAGGTTTAATTGGCTCATGGTTCTGCAGGCTGTACAGGAAGCATGACTGGGGAAGCCTCAGGAAAGTTACAATCATGGCAGAAGGTGAAGAGGAAGGAGGCACGTGTTACATGGCTGGAGCAGAAGGAAGAGGGTGAAAGGGGAAATACTACACACTTTTAAAACAACCAGATCTCATGAGAACTCACTATCATGAGACCAGGAAGGGGGAATCTGCCCCTGTGATCCAGTCACCTCCCACCAGGCCCCTCCTCCAACCTTCGGTATTACAATTTGACATGAGATTTGGGTGGGTACACAAATCCAAACCATACCAGGCTTCAACAGGAGGCAAAAGACAATCCAAATAGTGTCATCTAAGAAGTATTAATTTATAAAGTGAGTATTTGTAAAGATATGGTAATAGGGAAACCACGGTGGATAGTGCCAGTGGCTTAGCTTTTGAGTTGCTGATACCTGTAGGCCTGAAGGAATAAAAGAAGGAGCCATCCATCTAATGTGAAACAAGAAAATCATGTACAGTCACCGATTTTGAGAGTAGCGATGATCTTAGTTCAGAGGACATAGTCAACGCAATTGCAGGGAGGGACCTAGAGAATAAGTGTCCTGATCTACTCCACTTCTCCACGATCTCTTCCTGGACCTTTCAAATGGCCAAACCCTGCTCAGGCTGGAGGTCTGTGATATAGTCCGTACAGGTTGTGTTCCCAGGGCAGAAAATGGTATAGGATGATGGAAAATGGGCCTGAAGGGGTAAATTAAAGATGTCTGGTTACAGCCTTTCTCTGTTGCCTCTCACCCTTTTTCGGGGTTAACAATTTGGGATCCTGACTCAGGTAATCCACAAAGTCCCGTCAGCTACCCTGTTATCAAGTGATGTAAAACCAGTTATACCTTACCTGAAACGACATATTGACTACCACTAGTACTCTTCATATAAGGTAGAACAGCAGCAAAGAAAAAATAACCGACTTAAGTAATATAAACGTATTTGCTACAGACTCCATGTCTGTAGATGGTCAGAAGGCTAAGTTTGTAATCACAGCTGCCTCCGTATTGGCTGCACAGGGTTCTTTATGAAGTTAACCTTTAAGAGGTTCATTCTTACAGGATCTCAGTCTTCAGCTGTGTTTTTATTAGGTTGCTACAGTTTTCCTTTACTGAAACTAAAAGGCTTCCTGGTATATTTTCTGATTCTCAGCGGTCCTCCTGGCTTCTATTGTGAAACTGCCACCCAAGTTGCTTTTTTCTTTCCATGCTTCAGTGACATGAAGAGCACAAAATGGCCACAGAGTAGTGTTAGCTTTCGATTAATTGAAAATATGACCGTGTTCCTTGGTGGAAGAATTCTCTCCTTGAACATGAGGACTTCCAAATTCACCAAGCCTAAAACTGGGGAGTGAAGCAAAATTCTTCCAGTAGCTTCTCAGTTATAACAGTGAAAAGGGCTAGTCCCACCTCTTGTTTCATTCCTGGACCTACATTCTTCCTATGGGGAGATAACACCATATATTTGCTGCTAGTTTGAAGCATATACTGTATCTTACTCGTTCGAACCTCAACCCCTCAAGCTGTTTCCTACCCAATATCATTATAATGGAGACTTCAGCAGACTCTTCTACCATTTTATAAAGCCGACTGTTTCTGGGTGATGGAGCACATAGCAATACCAGTGAATTACTTGAGTGTAAGCTCATCATGTATGCCCTCTGGTCACAGGCACTGTTATGTCGTGTAACACAGCAGTTGACAAAGGATAAGTGAAGTCTGTTGATGGTGTTGGAAACACTGTAGGCAACAAAGACAAATCTACACCCAGAATAAGTATTTCTTCTTGTGAGGACACAAATATTCCCCTTCCCTTCATGTGAGGTATCCAGTGGTATCAGCTTGCTCCCAGGTAGTTGACTGATCAATCCATAGAATGGTAGCATTCTGAGGGTTTATAGGGTCATCCTGCTCTTTCTTGGCTGCATACTTAGCATATATGGTAGTCAGATACGGTGAGGGGAAGACCATGAACCCATGTATAGCATCCATTCTTGCCACCCTAGTAACTTTGTACATAAGCAAAGCATGTATTGACTGGGGAAACTGGCTGACTGACATCCACTGAACTGACCATCAGTGTTCATCTGATGTCTAAGAGGCCACTCCTGCCTGTGTGTTCTATGATGGATATTTATATGGGCATGAATGTCATCCTACTCTGTACTTCTTCCTAGAGGTCAATATCTGTCACTGATTTTTAAATTACTTTCTTCCTAAGATTATGCCGTTTGCCAGAACTTGCGCTTACTAGCTCATAAGTCAATGCAGAACTGTACTTCTAGTTTACTTTTTATTCCAAAGAGGAAAACCACATGTACAACCTAGTTCTGCTCATTGGAGAGGCTGCCACTGAGTGGGCTTACAATTCACTCTTAGCTTACGCAGGCATACGGTGAAGATGGAGCTGTTCTACAGGCTCATGCATTCTCCTTCCTAACTTCCTGGCCACTGGGACCTGCCCATGACACCAAACCTGGGGGTTTAAGGGAGAGGCGGAAACAGTAGGAACAAATGACCTTGGAGTCCGAGTCACTTGTTTGGGTAGTTTAGCTTACTTGTGCCTTCTAAACATGCTTTGGTCTGGTCTTGTATATACTGTTTCCATTTTATAGTGGAATTTCATTTTGCAAGTTCATTTTGAGGGTTTGTTTGATAGAACAGATAATGCTCAGTTCCGAACAGGCAGTTTAAATAGTCACTTAATATTTAATGGGCAGGTAGTTAATCTCTACTAGCACCTAGTAAGCTAAAAACTGCCTTTGAGAGAGAGTAGCTGTCTACAGAGAAAAGCATGGGTACTCTAATGCAGTCCCCACATACCAGATTCTTGAGTCAGACAGTGGCGTGCGGGGGAAAAAAAAAAAAAGAGGGGTGAATTTGGAGGGGTAAACGGATGATACTTGATAGACTTTGAACACTGAAGAATTTTAATGAGAAACATTTAATTAGCTTTTCTGTTATTATACATCTTTTTGTATAAGAAGGCAGCAGTAGTGATTTGATTTGGGATTAGAATTTGATTTAATTTCATTGTATTGATCTTTCACATTGTACTCTTTTTGGTCAGGGATATTTATTTCTTTTTCCTTTTCTTCTTGTCTTTTTTCCACTCTCTCTTCTCCCCTCTCTCCTCCTCCTCTCTTTCCAGTAGTAATTAGAATATATTTTTGTTGTATAATCCATTGCAATATATGGCTAAACTAAAGGTCTCAGCTCTAGACTAGACTGGTTATCCAATGCTAGCGCATTTACTGTGTCCAGTTTCTTTTCTGTTATTACCTGCCTCTCTTGGCTCTTAGAGGAAAAATCGGATGATGTGATTTTGCATTATTTTTGTTATCTGTCTCTGTTAGGATAGCTCTGTGGTCAGAGTAACTAGAAAGTATATGACTATAATTTGATTATATCATTTTTTACACTATTAAAGTTCCTCCTCATGCCTTTCTGTAGGAGTCCTGCTTCAGAAATTACTAAGTTTTTTGTATTTTCTTTCACAGAGTTTAAATTACTTTCAATACATTTACTTATCTTTAGGATGACAGACGTCTTTGACTCTATGATATGTATATGAGGCAGATTCTTGCTCGAGACATTTTAAATTCAGGAAGTTTGACATCGTTCCTTTTTCCCCTCAGTATTATTATATCTTTTGGTTCATTTGTCATGTTTTATAATGTTAATGATTTAACAGCTAATCTGTATACAAATAAAATAGGTACTGCCAGGCAACCAATTTTTATTGCTAACTTTTTGGTAATTGGGAGGGTTAATTGATAATTCTATATAATTATATAATTTGATTCTAAATAATATTATAGGAACAGCTTTAAAAATAATCTTTTGCCTTGACAATTCTGGCTAGGTGTCAGTTTTAGAGAAAGAAGGCTACATTTAAGAATCTGTTACTTTGGAGGCCATCAGGACAGGCTGGAATTATGAGAAACCAAATGTCACTTCAATTTATTCAGCATGAATTTATTTTCCAAAAGAAGCTTAAAAATATACTGCCTACTTTTTTTCCTATTTTTACTTGGAGTCTCATTTTATATTGACATTCATATTCTCTTTTGTACTTCAGCTTGAAATTTGTTGAAGTTTCTCATAATTTGAAGAATTCCACTGGAGACATTTGGCTTTACATTATGCAATGAATGCTAATTGACAGCTGATTCAGAATTACTTAATTGTAAACACTTAACTACAGAAATTTGATCGGTGCGCTAAAAGCCCAGACTTCACTACTGTGCAATATGCGCATGTAAGAATCTGCACTTGTGCCTCCAAATTCTATAAAAATTCAAATAAAAAAAAGTATAGAAATTTAACAAGTCTGGATTGATACCCCTTCTTAAAAAGTAGCTGTTCTAGGAATGCTTTGGTCAAATTCCCATCTGTTGGATTAAAGATCTGCTGTCATATGATTAATGATTTTTTTCCCCCTTTCTCATGGTAGATTAGTAATTTGTGTCTCTCGTTTATTCTTCAACAGTGATAAGATCCATGGATCTCTTTTAGGAAGTTTTACAAATATCACATCAAGTGAAGAAAATGTATAGCATTTGCATGATCAAAGGACTTGTGAAGAGAATTTTGCCCAGGAATTAAGCATGTTTGCATTTTCATATTTTTATGAAGGAATATCAAGTATCCTGGACATTGAACTATCTCAGTTTGGAAATTAGGTTGACTGGATGTTGCTATGGCTATCATTTCTGCCTTAGGGAAGAGAACAAAAGGAAACAGGACCCCTTACCCTCCTCCACCCCTCACTAACTTTGAATAAGTCACTATGACATAGACACATAGTCACAATGTCAGCCCCACCCAAGAACTGACACATATCCTTGGTATTAAATGAAAGTAATTTTTAAAAAGAAGTCTGCAATATCAGCTGGGCGCCGTGGCTCATTCCTATAATCCTAGCACTTTGGGAGGCTGAGGCGGGCAGATCACAAGGTCAGGAGTTCGAGAAAAAAGTCTGCAATATCAAAGATGCCATATTTAAATAAAAACTACCAAAGAAAGAAAGTACAATTGAAGGGGCGGCCTGCCCCTCCACACCTGTGGGTGCTTCTCGCTAGGTGGAATGAGAGACTTGAGAAAAGAAATAAAGACACAGAGACAAAGTATAGAGAAAGAAAAGCGAGGCCCCAGGGGCCAGTGCTGTGCTTCCAGAGGACCCACACTGGCACCGGTCTCTGAGTTCCCTCAGCATTTATTACCAAAAAGATAAGGGAGTAAATCAGCAGTAAGGCATACAGATACACAGAAATGTTACATTTTCCCAGGGATGGGCAGGAGACAGATGTTTTTCTTTTACTGAGATTTAAGGGAGTGGTACTGACCTTCAACCACAAGCAGGCTTTAAACATTTGGCTAACAAAGCACATTCCTTACAGCCCAAAATCCTTTCAACCTTGATTAGCACAGCGATGTTTCTAGCAAGGACAAGATTGGGGGTAGAGTCACAGATTAACAGCATCTCAAATACAGAGCCAAATGGAGTCTCTTAAACTTACTTCTATCTATAATAACACAGTAACAGGCTGACCTCTCTTTTTCCCCACATACAATAAGATACACCATTTATTTTTTTCACCTTAGATTTTTTTCTTAAAAAACCAGTGAAATACATCTTAAATTACTTCACTGCCTGTTGCACAGAGAGTCCTAGTGATAGATCTATTTTATTATTGTTTGCTTTAATAACCATTTCCTGTGTTCTTCTTACTTCCAGCAACATTCTCAAAACCACGCTCACAAACAATAAATACTAAAAGCCGTGGCACTGAAGCATGACATACTCATCTTCATTCTCTTCTAACACTGGTTACTACCAAACCACAAAAGTCCAGCTCTGCACCCTCCAGAGCAACATCCTGAAGGGGGATGTATTATTAGAGATTATAATCCTGAGAGGAGAAATATAGTCTTATGAAAAATAAAGATATTAGAATTTTACCAAACTTGGGACACCAAGTAAAACTGAGTTATTAATGTGGTTCACATTCCTCTAAAAAACTAAAAATAAGCCTATTGATGATCAGTTGAGGTAACCATCATTAAGAAGCAATATGGGAGCATTTTGGGCATCATTTTGTTGGGTGCTCAAAGCCAAGAGAGCATCATCAGCTCTAGGGAATGACTGCTTGGAACATTTGGAAGAATCCCTCTGTTGGTACAAGCTTGAAACACTGCTCAGGCCATGCCCCAGTTTTGCTTAGAATCTTCTGTATGCAGTTATGACCTAGTGAAGATTTGTTAGTCAGTGATAGACCACATCTTCAGTGGTGGTTCCGTAAGATTGTAATGGAGCTGAAAACATATTTATCACATAGTGACGTCACGGTCATAATGCCATAGTGCAGTGCGCTAATGTGTTTTTGGAGATGCTGATGAAAATAAACCTACTGTGCTCCCAGTCATATAAAAGTAGAGCATATACAATTATATACAGTATATACTGCTTAATAATGATAATAAATGTTACCAGTTATGTATTTATTATGGTATACTTTAAATTGTTATTTTAGAGTGTACTACTACTATGTATATTAATAAGTTAGTTAACTGTAAAGCATCCTCAGGCAGGCTCTTCAGGAGGAATTCCAGAAGAAGGCATTGTTATCATAGGAGATGACAGTTCCATGTGTGTTATTGCTCCTGAAGGCCTTCCAGTGCAACAAGATACGGAGGTGGAAGACAGTGATATTGATAATCTTGACCCTGGGTAGGCCAAACCATGTTAGGAAAGACAATAAAGATATAAAGAAAGAAAATATATTTGTACAGCTTTACAATGTGCTTGTGTTGTAAACTACATATTATTACAAAAGAGTCCAAAAGTTAAGAAAAAATTAGGCCGGGCACGGTGGCTCAAGCCTGTAATCTGGATCACGAGGTCAGGAGATCGAGGTCATCCTGGCTAACATGGCAAAACCCCGTCTCTACTAAAAATACAAAAAACTAGCCGGGTGGCGTGGCGGCGCCTGTAGTCCCAGCTACTCGGGAGGCTGAGGCAGGAGAATGGCGTAAACCCGGGAGGCGGAGCTTGCAGTGAGCTGAGATCCGGCCACTGCACTCCAGCCTGGGCGACAGAGCGAGACTCTTTCTCAAAAAAAAAAAAAAATTAAAAAGTTTATGAAATAGAAAAGTTATTGTAAGCTAAGGCTAATTTATTACTGAGGAATAAAAAATGTTGAAATATAAATTTAGTGTAGCCTAAGTGACAGTGTTTATAAAGTCTTTAGTAGGATACAGAAGCAACACGTCTACCAGCAGACATTTAAAAGAATGTAGTGTACATACTAACGATATGAAGAGGTTTTTGTTTATATGCCTATGTTGAGGCCTTATGTCCAGAAACTGAGTGTAGTAACAGGCATTTTGGCAAACATCTCAGAAATCTTGATTTTGATAAATAGCTCAGTTGAGTGACATGCAGATAGACAACACAGAAACACACTTTTTGAGAGTAATATGTAAGTTTAAATGCAGTTGTTGGCTTTACAGACTGTATGTGATTAGCATTTTATTTTAGAGTGTTTAGGTATGAAGACATCTTGTACTTTTTTCAAATTTTAGATTTGCATTTTTAGTAAAACTGATTTTTGCTTTTGGTGAATGAAATTTTTTTTCTTTCAATGAAAGACATCACATTTTCATGTATAAGAATGAAATCATTAAATCACTGTTTGTTAACCTAAGATGTGACTATTAAAGGGGTTTAGAATGATGTAAAGGAGCTGTGAAAACTGGAAATAGAAATTTTGGAATACTCTGTAGTAAGTTAGAGCTTTTATTTATTTATTTTTCTGCAGAAAAGATTTTTTCCTTCCTGAAAAATCTGTGATTCTTTTTATTGACTAGAAAGATCTTGGAGCAGGGGTGAATTTGATTAGAGATCATAATTTTAATACACATGTTGGTACTATAGAACTGTAGGAAATAATTCGTGAACAGTATCTTAGTGCACTTATTATCATGTTGGGAAACATTTCCATCTTTTAAATTTAGAATGTTAATAAGATAATACTTGTAAATACGATCTTTAATGTGAATTTGGAGACAAATCTAGTTCCACTTACAATAAGTTATATAAAATATTTTAAAGATACACATATATATTTCCTATGGAATGAATCTTTTGTTGCATTTGGGCTTTTTTCAGTTATAGCCATGTTCACTGAACCAGTACAGGGACTGAGAATGGAGTCTTGTGGAGAAAAATGTCAAGTATACTTTTCTCAGCAGTTGTGGAGCTGCCCAGTTCTTGATGGGGTACGATTATTGTTTAGGTGTTGATGCTAGTAGCAAGTTAAAGGGAGGGAATTTGAAACCTTGTGTTTTCCAAGGATTAGAAATAAAAACAATGAAAGCAAAACAAGCAAACACAGGACCAAAGCTCAAGCTTTGATTTTGAAGTTGATTTTTGAGGCCGCATGACTAATGCTTTTCATAGTACTGCATACTGGCCGTGAGCAGGAAGCAAAGCAGATAGAGTGGCTGCAGATACATAATTGGCTGCCTCTGTCTTCTCTGGGAGTTTTTAAATAGAAATAATGTTGCTCTTGAGGGTGCAGAGCTGGACTTTTGTGCTTTGGTGGTAACCAGTCTTAGCAGAGAATGAGTATGTCATGCTTCAGTGCCACTGCTTTTAGTATTTGTTGTTTGTGAGCATGGTTTTGAGAATGTTGCTGGAAGTAAGAAGAAAGAAGGAAAATAGGTATTGAAGCAAACAATAATAAAATAGATCTATCACTGGGACTCTGTGCAACAGGCAGTGAAGTAATTTAAGATGTATTTCACTGTTTTTTTTTTTTAAGAAAAAAATCTAAGGTGAAAAAATTAAATGGTTTATCTTACTATCCTTTCTGTGGTAGTTTTGATTTAAATATGGCATCTTTGATATTGCAGACTTCTTTTTAAAAATTACTTTCTTTTAATACCAAGGATATATGTCAGTTTCTGGTATAGGGTGGGGCTGACATTTTGAAAATGAATAAGGAAGTATCAGAAAGCTTTAGATATGTTATATCCTTGAGGATATGATACTGTGAGCAAATAACACTAGAGAAGCCTTACCAACCTGTAATTTCTTGAAGACAGGCACCACATTTTATTCATTTTTATTTTGTTCCAGTGATATTTTATTCAGGAGTGCCTACTATTGCTAGATATCTGATTAGGTATTAGAGATTTGAATAGATTATATGTATGCAAGTATGGGATTACATATGTATATATGTACATATACATATTTACTTGTACATATGTACACATATATTTACTTGTACCTATGTACATGTACATATATTTACTTGTACCTATGTACATGTACATATATATACACACACACACGTGTGTGTGCCCATGCACATACCCTAGAGCCTGAACATTTTTGGAATGAGTTAATAAGTGGGTTAAAGGGGGTGGGAAAACTGAATATAGACAGAATCATCAAAGCCTTAAAGGGTCTCATACATTCCATTTCAGCAGAATGGTCAGGTTTAGCTAGCCATATTTTGGATTAGGACAATTATGACTACTATTATAGTGATTTGAACAGTAGAATTGCTAATGAGATATAAGTTTTCATTGTTTGGCTGTCTTCATCTCTTCCTCATCTACTTTTCAATAAACTTTCAAATGTTTGTTAAAGTAGACAATTTGATTAAACATGCTCTACCTTAAAACTTTTAAATTATTTTTAAACAATAAATTTTAAAGTAATATTATAGATCCTTTCATAATTTACTTAATATTTTGTCTTTGCATGTTTACAGTAGGAAAAAATAGAGAAATTATAGATAAAAGCAAAGAAAAATCATTGTTAACCCCATTATCAAGAGACCATACTTACATTCTGATATACAATGTATCAGATAAATTTTCTATATATTAGTGTACATCCATAATTAAATGGGCAACAGAAAACTCTTTAAACTTGATTATTTTTTTCACTTAGTGTATTATGAACGTCTTTTTATGTCACTAAATGTAGATCCAACACTTCAATATTAAATGTATGAATGTCACATTGTCAATAATATTATATCCATGATATGCATGGACAGTGCTTAATAATTTGAAGATATTATACATGAGTATCCTGATAGCTAAGTTTTCCCATAAGAATTTTGAGAATTCTTAAAAGGGATTTGAAATTGTGTTGAATTAGCCACTGTTACAAGTTATTACGATGATGATGATGACTGTTTTTAAGGTACTTTAAAATAAAAAGATCTTTTAAAATTCTGGTTCTGCTAATAACTTGCTGAGTGCCCTTAGTAAAGTAACTTAACTTTTCTGATTCTTGGGTTCCTCATTTGTGCAACAAGTACAGAATTCTTAACATACAGAATAGAAAGAATTAGCTATTGTTTGGGGGGCACTTAGCACGATGCTAGGTACATAGTCAATGCAATCATTGGTATCAGTTATTGAAATCACCCCAGATTGTTAAGAAATTTTCTACTCTTAGAAGCATCTCATGATGAAACATGCTGAGAGAAACATTTTTTCAATCTCTGTTTCTTAGTGGTTGCTGTACTAGATGCTGAGGACATAAAATTAAACAAAACATGATCCTTGACTTTATGGCACCTATAATCTGGTAGGGAAAATATGTCAGCAGAGAAATTTATAATACTGTATAATTATACCATTGGGGCAGTTTGGCCAAAGCTCTCCGTGAACTCAGTCTTGGGAAAGGTTGACCTGTAAGTAATGAGGTGCCTGTGTGAGTTCACTGTTTCACTTGGTTTAATTATGAATAGGCCAAAACAGTAATTATCTGTATCAGTATGTCTGGTCAGAGTACGTTGGGATCAGAGAATTGAAAAACTGTTCCTCATAAGCAATACAAGGCTTAGGTGAATTTAAAGTTTCCATTTTACTGATGTTGAATAGGCTCCTAAATTAAGTATCAGTATGACATTATTAGCACACAGATATAGTTGTACTTACATGAAATTTAACTTTGGGTTTTCTTTTAAATATGCTTGTAGCATTATGCTCTTGGTTTTAGTAGTTTCATTTGGTGAGGAACTTGATAATATGGCAAGTGAAATTTATAAATGTTATTTTACATTCCTACATTACATCATTACAAGACCTACAGAGTAGAGTTGCTCAGTAACATTTAAATACCTTATCTCAATTTCAGTTTGGGTAAATAGTTAAAAGAGTAAAATATGCAGTGGAGAAGATGTAATAAATTGAGACATGCACACAGTGCAGAGGACCACTGTACTTGCCAAACTGTACCTGTGCTTCCAGACCTATTCTGTTTCATTGGTGTTAGGTTATTGGCTGTAAAATCTATAGGTTTGTGTATATAAGATATATATCCCTCTCTCTGTATAGATATATATACAGAGTGTGTATGTGTGTGTGCATATGTTATACAATGTGATATATGTGTAGATAGATATAGATATGTCTTGAATTTTTATAAATTAAAAGAGATCTTGCCAATATGTAGGCAGTCACTGTGAAAGCTCTTATGATCTTTGTAGTTTTGTGCCTGACAGAATTTTGAAACCTTTGTCTCTCTCAGTAAAGGCAAAGAACTGTCAGAGTGTTTGATAGATCTTTGATATTTCACCACTATTTAGTCCAAAAGATGTGGATTTTTTTTTGTTGGAAATACATCTATCTCCTGAGATTCTTTAATATATATTAATATAGAGTGTCCTATGCCCTTGTCAAAGTGATAACTTGATTCATTTATCCTGTTCCTAATATAAAAACATTCACAAGGCTAACATCCATGGCTATCTGGCTATATTTAATAAATTCATAAGTGTGATTGGGTTTGTTGATTTGCAAAGTGTCTATTTATATAAGTTTTCTGATCTTTGATTATTGTTTTAGGTAAAAAAATTAGTGTTAGTTTTTACTTTACAGTTGATATAACCATCTTGTTTGAAACCATTATCATAAAGATATATAAATATATATCTTTATATATCATATAGAGATATATATAGAGATATAAATCTCTATATATCATAAAGATATATCTCTGTATATCATAAATATGTATCTTTATATATCATATGGAGATATATATAGAGATATAAATAAATATATAAATTCTTATATCTCTGTTATAGTTTCAAACTACCTATCAAAACAATACTTCAAGCTATGTTTTAAACTATATATTCAAAAAGTATTTGTTTCCAGATCTTGCTTCAGGTCTGTTAATTCAAGTTCATTGTGACAAGAACACTCCCCAAATAAAAATTCTCTGGGCAATTAAAATCATATGTGTCTCTTTCTCTTTGTTGATTTTAAAAAATAAAATAAAGCCGGGCACAGTGGCTCATGTCTATAATCCCAGCACTTTGGGAGGCCGAGGCAGGTGAATTACTTGAGGTCAGGAGTTTGAGAACAGCCTGGCCAACATGGCAAAACCCCATCTCTACTGAAAATACAAAAATGAGCTGGGCATGGTGGCGGCGCCTGTAATCCCAACTACTCAGGAGAGGGTGGGAGGATCACTTGAGCCAGGGAGGAGGAGCTCGCAGTGAGCCAGGATCATACCACTGCACTCCAGCCTGCAAGACAGAATAAAACTTTGTCTCAAAAAAAAAAAAAATCCCAAAAATAAAATGAGAAAAGTTAAAATAGTTGTGAATTTGTTCATGTACTGTAAATGATGTATTTTAATGTTTTTCAAGCGAGTTTTCTGCCAGCTTTATTTTTGACCAATTGTATCACACTTACCTATAGCAGAATTTTGTTTTCTTCAACGGTTCAACTTAATAAAATTATTTAAGACATGCTAAGTAACAAGTAATTTAAATTTAGTATAGAAGATTAAGTCAGCTGGGAAACTGTAAACTGCAAAACTTATTGGGATGGGCCGGGCACGGTGGCTCATGCCTGTAATCCCAGCACTTTGGGAGGTTGAGGTGGGCAGATCACCTGAGGTTGGGAGTTCGAGACTAGCCTGACCAACATGGAGAAACCCCGTCTCTACTAAAAATACAAAATTAGCTGGGTGTGGTGGTGCATGCCTGTAATCCCAGGTACTGGGGAGGCTGAGGCAGGAAAATCACTTGAACCCAGGAGGCAGAGGTTGTGGTGAGCCAAGATTTTGCCATTTCACTCCAGCCTGGGCAACAAGAGCGAAACTCCATCTCAAAAAACAAAACAATACAAAACAAAACAAACAAACAAAAAAAATTGGAGTGATATTAAGAATGGTCAAGGACCAATGCTTTGGAGGTGAAATCTTGGATTTATATTTCAGCTTCACACACATACTAGCTGTGTGACCTTGAGCAAGATTGCTTAATGTCTTCAGTTCTCTCATCTGTGCAATAGGAATAATAGTACTTCCTCCAATGTTGGGTTATTGTGAGAGTTTAAGCTTTCATTTGTAAGTTAGAACAATGCCTGGAACATAGTAAGTACTCCATAAGGTGCTGACCATTGTAATTTACAATTTGTAATATTTATAAATTATTATTATTTTTTCTGTCCATATTATATCTCTTTTTAAAATTCTCTGTGTTGGCCAGGCACAGTGGCTCACGCCTGTAATCCCACCACTTAGGGAGGCCGAGGCAGGTGGATTACCTGAGATCAGGAGTTTGAGACCAGCCTGGCCAACATGGTCAAACCCCACCTCTACTAAAAAATACAAAATTGGCCAGTCGTGGTGGTGCATGCCTGTAGTCCCAGCTACATGGGAGGTTGAGTCAGGAGAGTCGCTTGAAGCCAGGAGGTGGAGGTTGCAGTGAATAGAAATTGTGCCACTGCACTCCAGCCTGGGTTAGAGAGTGAGATTCCATCTCAAAATAAATAAATAAGTAAATAAATAAATAAATAAATAAACAAATAAAATAAAATAAAAAATAAATAAAATAAAATTTCCTGTGTCTATTGTATTTCATGTGTGGTTTATACCCTGCATTTTATTTTAAGAAAAAATATTAATGTAACATTGTGTTTCTTGTATATGGTAAAATATATACCTTTTGGTTTATGTGGGAAATGTGCAAAGTAACCTTTGTGTTGGAGTGCTTTTTTTTTCTTCCTGGGTTGGGAAAATTTAGTACCCCACTAAGAATCAAAGACGTTTAGAGTATGGATTATCGGAGGAAACCTTTCGATTCGACTTCTTCATTTTATAGAAGAAGAACCTGAAACTTTGAATGTTTATCTTTCCACAGGTCACATCGCTAGTACCTTAATTGGGTCTAGAATGTGTATCTTTCAGTTCTTTAATCTCCCTGTCTATTTTGTTTTTCCCATGGTGAGTATACAATTTTTGACAATGTTCGAGTAACTGTAACATTCATATTGAAAGATAGAAAAGACATAAGCATCGTCACTTTAAAACTATTCATGGTTACAATGAAAGTCACATTTGGAACAATATCCTAGTGATGACTTAAAAGATTGGAATTGCTTCTCAGCAAGTTAGTTGACCATACATTCTCAGGAGCATACTGCTGTGCAGATGTGGTCCACTCTGCAGAGGACCTAAAGCTTCTATCTCTCTAGCCCATACCTTTGGTCTTTGCCACATAATTTTTCCAAAAAGAGAAACCTGAATACAGAAGAGCAGAGTATTATTTGAGCCAGGAGCTGTTGAAACATTAAGTCAGAATTCTTCCTAGAAATCAGTAGACTAAGACTGTGTTAGCTCATGTTTCATATTACACAAGAGAAAATAAACTGAAAGGTCAGTTGAACAGTTACAGCATTGCCCTTTTCCAAGGTAATCAGCAGAGCATGTAGCAAAGACCTGAACAGGAGCGTGACTGGAAAGCGAGTGGCTGATAAAGAGGCCGGCAGCTTAAAGTGCTTGGGACAATACTTGACACTTCCAGGCCAGACCAGATGGGCCATCTCACAGGGCTTACCTTCAGTAACTCTGATTTATTGTATTCAGATGTGTGTGTGTATACGTGTCTGTTAGGCAGTCAGGTTTTCGCTTTGCCAGAAGACTCTGGAAATTTTAATATTGACCATTAATCATACCTCAGTAAACTGTAAGGGCAATATATTATTAATTTATTTGTAACCAAGAGACAAGGCACAGTGATTAAAATTAATTTCTAGTTATATTTTGTTAAATGTATTCTAATTTGTTAAGTCAAAATATGTTTATATTAATGGCCTTATAGTAGGTTCTTTAAGTTGTGTCATTAAACATGATAGTATTTCCATGATTCTGAATGTAGAATAATGTAGTATAAATAAATACTTTATTATTAAAAGAAATGGAGAGTTTTGGCCGGGCGCGGTGGCTGAAGCCTGTAATCCCAGCACTTTGGGAGGCCGAGGCGGGCGGATCACGAGGTCAGGAGATCGAGACCATCCTGGCTAACACAGTGAAACCCCGTCTCTACTAAAAAAACACAAAAAACTAGCCGGGCGAGGTGGCGGGCGCCTGTGGTCCCAGCTACTCGGGAGGCTGAGGCAGGAGAATGGCGGGAACCCGGGAAGCGGAGCTTGCAGTGAGCTGAGATCTGGCCACAGCACTCCAGCCCGGGCGACAGAGCGAGACTCCGTCTCAAAAAAAAGAAATGGAGAGTTTTAAGGATTTCTAAATGACATCAGTAAATGGACTTTGTCCAGTTTTTTGTTAATTGAATAAGAACATTTCTTTTTCTTTTCTTGATTTTATAGGATTTAGACCTAGAAAGATCTTAGCAATGATCTCCCTTGACCCCCTCACATCTATGGCCCAGTGCCAGAAATTAAGAAAGAATATTTAACAAATAATAGCCACTACTTACTTTTGGGATACTATTTTAAATAGTAGCAACTTTTAAAATATAATACTTTTGAATTTACCTCATACTTCCCCCCCAAATACTTAATGATCTCTTTATAACCATAACTTCTCTATATATTTTATTAATTTGAGACTGAAAGTAGTGAATTTTCATTGCACTTAACTTTAAACTAAGTAAGAACAAAACTATGACTTAATTAGCTTTTATTGCTTCACATCAGAAAATAAGAGATTAAATTTTTTCTTAAATGTGGGCTGAGGATGTGTTTATTAGATTGGTCACAATGCGTTTGATTGTGTTTTAGAGATGGTACAATGTGAATAAAATTTAAAAAGATTAATCACACAATGTATGCTTGTAATGGGATTAATGTTTAAATTTTATTTTTGTATGAAAATTAGCATAGCAGAACAATTCCAAATTTTTCAAGGTTTTATGTTTTCTCCTTAGAAATTGAAGACTAATGATTTGCTGAAAGTAGTTAATAATTTACAACTAAATGAGATCTTCATTTCTTATTGTTTTAAAAAGGAAAAATGTAACATTTCATAAAATAATCTTTTTTGTGAGCTAGTTACATATAAGCACAGCCACCTTGACATCAATGATATTATTCCATTTTATAAATGAGGAAGCAGAAATTCTGAGATTGTTAAGTGAAAATTGAAGGTCAGTTGCTAAGGGGACTAGAAATATAACTCAGTCTTTTATTTCTAAATCTGTTCTTTCTTGTGTAGTACCATGCCTGGCACGTAGTAGGCGGTATACACCATTTAGTCCCAGACATATGAAACAACTCATTGGATAGCTAGTTTCAAATCTCATGAACCTAGGCATTGATAAAGATTATAATAGTGAGAAAAGTTGCTTGAGTGAAAAACCACAGACCGGCAGTTTGAGCAGAAGTGAAAGGGTGGAAATTAACTGTCTGCATCTCACTTTTAATCAGGAGTTGTTTGCACAGAGTAGTTTGCCATCATTTTAAAGAACAGTGAGAGGTTTGTGTTTTCGCTTCTGGAAGCAGGTGGTCTCCATTGGGTCATCACATCCCCAGTTTATTATTCACCTGTGCAGATCTGTATACCCAAGCTGATGAATTGAATTCTCAAGTGAGAGAATACTATCTCCTTTTATAGCTGGTTATTTGGTCACACAGGATGTTAAAGAGGAAGAGTGAGGAATTTATCTAAGGACTTCTTCCCATTTTCTGTCTCTCGTTAGTCAAAATTTGTCCTTTGAAGCCTTTATTTGTGTACACATTCATTTTATTTTGCTATGAACTAAATGTTTATATCCACTCAGAACATAAATGTTGAAACTCTGATACATAATGTGATGATATTTGGAGATGGTACCTGTGGGAGGTGATTCATTAGATCACAAGAGTGGCCCTCTCCTGACGTGATTAGTGGCTGTATAAGAAGAGATTGGGGAGCGTTTAGCTTGTTTCCTCCCTTTCCTGTCTACCATGTCAGGATACAATGAGAATGTGGCCCTCAGAAAACAAGGAAGAGTGCCCTCACCAAATGCTGGATCTGCTGGTTCTCAGTCTTGGACTTCACAGCCTCTAGAACTGTAAGAAATTAATGCTTGCTGTTTAAACCACTCAGGCTATGATAATTTGTTATAACAGTTCAAACCGATCAAGACATGCAGTATCTGGCCTCTTCAGATAGCTGCTTGCAAGCTACAACCTCTATGTACAAGGAGAGCCAGTGGGACTGAGTAAATCGGGAAGCCACCTATATTATGTCTAATATAGTTACAGGAATTATCTCTTTTTTATATTCTAATAGTCTATTAACTTTTCTCTTTATCTCATTTCCATCAGTCTTATTGAATACGTTGTGTATCTATTCATTATTTCACATGAAAGATATTATGATAAAAAGATTAGAAACATTATTGCATTTGATTTTCAAAGCAGACTTATAAGGTAAGTTCCATTATTCTTATTTCAGGTTAGAAAATTTAGTTACAGTTGGGGAGCAGTAGGATTAGGATTCAAATTCAAACATAGTAATTATAATCTTAAACCTAACTCTAACCATTTTATCACCATTCCCTAGAAAGAATCAGACAGATAATTGGTGCTCACTAAATATTTGTTCATTGAATACTTAACTATGTGCCAATATTTTACGTACTAGGAAGATATTAGGGTTCAAACTAGATAATTTTCCCACTCTTTGTGTAATTTCAAAGCAAAGAATTCCATTTAGTTTAGTTAAAAGGAAAGAATTACTTCAGAATTACATTCTGTTTTCTAATTGTCTTTATCAATAACTTATGTAACGCTTTCCTACTCCTTGCTTTCTCTTCTACGGTCTCCCATACGTAACAGAATATCTTCAAGTCGTAGACTTTGTAATGTCTTTTATCTCTATATTCTCAGTGACTAGCATAGTACTGGATGTACAGTAGACTCTCAGTAATGCTTGTATAATAAATAGATGGATTTCACTATTCCTTGCCACCTTTGCTCAAACAGTTTCATTTCTAGTGTTTTCTGATAGATGAAGTGAAGAGTGTATGCCAAGTTGAATACAGATTGGAAATGCCACTGAAAATTTATGTAGGATTTTGAAAATAGATGCATTTGGTTATTTGATAACATTTACATTTAAAAAATAAGAAATAGTTTTCAAAAATACGAAACCATGTGTACCATGATGTCCTTTAAAAAATTCTTTTCATTGCTCACTCTTGTATAACAGGAGGATCTGCCAGTATCTGTGCTTAATAGTCTACTTAATAAATACTTTATTAACTTATGGACTCAGCCTAGTAAAATTCATCCAAAATTCATCCTTCAAACTGCTCCCTGTAAAACATGTTTCTGATCACATCAGTTATCTCCTCTGTAAAGTTTTTAAGGATTTTGTTTTTTATTCCACATATTATCTGATTATTGCAGACAATCTTTTTCATCCCAATTGACCTCTGGAATACTCCACTTTCTCCTGCTCTGACAGCACACAGCCAGTCGTCATGTCATCAAGAAGCATCCAGTTTTTACACATGTAATGCCCTTCTCTGTCTTTTCTCAAGCTGTCAAAAGATATTACTCATCCTTCAAGATACAGCACAAATGCCAGCTACTCCCTAAAGCCTTCTCCCAATCTCTTCTTCCAGTCAAAATTCACTTGTTCTTTCCTGGTCTTGCTCATTCTTCTGTGAGCACTTGCTTATCTCAGGCCTGTCCTGTCGTGAGTTGGACAGTGTTTCCCACTGCACGGATGAATGTCTTACAAGAAGAATCTTGTTTTATGTAACAATT
>NW_012117077.1:2088124-2099537 GCF_000951035.1 Colobus angolensis palliatus
TTGCCTGTTATTACTTATATAATTTAATATGGATTAGCATTTCCATATTCCAAGAAGTATAGCTGACTGATATCTGGAAGAGGTTAAAAAAAACCTCACACACACAGAACATTTTCTCATATGATTTAAAGAGTTTGCATATGGTGTTCCATCAGGCCTGCATATCTAGTTTGTTTGTCTAGGTAAGTATTTTAAGTATTTTGAAACAGTTGCCACTGTTTACATTAGGAAGAGTTCGTAGAAAAATCTGTATTTTTTAATGTTCTTGAGTAATTACATGATTGGACAAAATACGCTACGTAACAATGAGCTGTAACTATTAAATAGAGGCTGTGCTTTTAGATGAGGCTTGTACTTTCCATCTCAACAGTTTCTGCTTTGTTTTCCTTAATTATTTTTTCATCAAGTTTGCAGTTTTGTGTTTCTTGTATGTGGTCAGCTCCTCATATTTGTTACACCGGCCTGGCTGCTTTGGGTGGTTCAGTTTATGCCCCCTTGACTAAAAACTATCTTGTGAGACTGGCATTATTTCGGGCAGGATTCCATATCAGCATATTTTGCCATACTTCATTTTTTTAACGGGTGTCATATAATTTATGATTTAGATAGTCCACAGTTCATTCACCTAGTTTCCCATTGTTGCCAAGGTAACTTATTTTCCATGGTTTTGTATTATAAATAATGCCATAAAAATAAATAGTATTGTATACATAGATGTCTTTGCATCTTTGTGTGATGTATCTCCAAAGGACAGATTTCTAAAAATAGAGTTACTTACTTGAAGAGTGTGATTTTGAAATTTTCATAGCTGGTGTCAAATTGTTTTCTAATTGATACTTCAACCAAGAGCATTTGAAAATGTCTTTTCTCCTGAACCATATCCCATCCGTATAGACTATCATATGTTTCTGGGTCTTTTAGGTGGAAAATTGAATTTTGAAGTTTAGGTTTGCACTTCTTTAGTTATATATGAATTTGATCATTGTTTCTAATGTCTATTGGCTACCTGTGCTTCATTTTCCATGAACACTTGGACTTATTTTTAAAATATTAAAGTTTACAAGTTTGATCTCTCTGTAAGTTATTTGGTTTTAGAGATCTACTTTTTATGACATACTTATAGATTTCAATATTTTATTGAATAAGCTATCCTTTTCTTACTGTTTTGAAATGCCCTTTCATCACGTATTGAATTTTTACTTTGGCTTAATACTATTTCAGAAACTCAGTTTTGCTCCATAGATCTATTTCAAATGATTTAAGTTCCTCAAATTTTATAAACCTAGTTTTACATACTCAGTAAAATTCCTATAACTATTATATAAAATTATGTTGCTGTTTTAATTATGTGAAAAATTATAGTTTTAGGAAAACTGTACTTCATTTTTCTTTAAATGGTAGTTATTTGTTATACGTAAGTAGAACAATGCAATGGAGAAAGTAAAAAGAAACGTCACCAGAATAATCCTCACTGATATTAAGGGTATATAATTCTTGATATTTTTATATGCCTCTCTTTAGATGGAAGGTTAGAGAAAAATGCTTGATAGAAATACTATAATGAGACATGAGAAAATAAATGTCTGTTAACTTTAATTTAAACAATGAAATTAAAGTGAAATGAAAAGAAGAAATTATTGGAATTCATATACAACTTTCTTTACTGTAAAGTTTTATTTCAGTGCTCGTCTAAGATTAATAAAGACATGAAAGAGTATAATGATGACAACCTTAAATTTTACTCTATGTTGAGTGATTCTCTGCTATAAAATTTCATCCTCCTTTCACTCATCTCTTTTTAAAAATATAATGTTTTTACTTTGTCAGCTGAGATCCCTTTTCATGATCACATTCACACAGTTCCATGATTGTCTAGCCAAGGTTCTATATTTAAGGAGTCAGTTCTTAGACACACTCCTACAATAACTGTTCGTTCTTGTGTTTGTTTTTAATTTTTAATTGCCATTTAGAAAAATGGAAAGTAGCTGATTTTTCTTCAAGAATGGTTCGTTAGTGTCATTGACTAAAACTCAATTTTAAATTTGACAATATTTTAAAAAATTCCTTAGATATAAATAGAAACTTGTCTCCTAGGATATTCCTAGGTTACTACTTTTCCTTCTTAGAATTGTGTGGAGTTGGTTTTATCTTTTGGTTTTTAATTGATGTTGCCTTTTTCTGCCTGGTTCTCTATAGACTCATTTCTTTTATCTTTTGAATCTCAGTTGCTTAAATTGGAATATATTTTGTGTGTGTTTGTTTCCCAAACTTTTCTTAAAAAATTGTATGCTCTTTTTAATATGTGGATTTAATTCCTTAGGAAAATTTTCCAGTTTTATATCATGTATATTCATTTTATTTAGTTTTATTTTTCAGTCAGCAGCTATCCATATTTGGATCATATTTTTTTTTGTCTATGTTAGGTGTCTCTTAGGTTCTCTTTAATATATTGAAATTCATTGTTTTTCTTTAATTATTTCAATTCTCAATTATTTATTCATTTAATAATTTGCTATTTTTGCTATACTATGTACTTTTTTTTTTGCTGAGTCTAAACTTATTCATCATTATCTACTGATATACTTTATTCCTCCATTTATTTCGTTAAGTCTACAGTCTTTTACTTTTCATTCTCTTGTCGTATAATCTTTCAGCTCTTATTCTTTTGAGTTTATTTTTAATTAAGTTGTATAATGTGAAACATTTGTAAAAAGGTCAGTTTTCTATGTCGCTAAGTTGAGATATTGTTCATTATTCTGCATCTCAAATTTTGCATATTCCCTGGATATCCTGTACCTAGATTCCTGCCATCTTTCAGGGAAAGATTGCTTACCCCTGAGGGTATGGGAAGGTATAGAGAAGCCTATTGGCTTGTATAGTATTGTATACAATATTGTATACAATTTTGTGTAGTTCTGGAACCTTCGCTTCTGACATAGAGCACCTGCCACATGGTTTACTTCTCCAGTTTTACCAAGTTTTTCCTAGTTTGTTTCTTACTGGATATAGGGCATACTAATGAAAATAGGGTGGTAATTTTGGTGTACCAGTACCTGATCCAGGGGAGCTGGGAGAGGGTCAGGAGCAGGCATGTGCTGTTCTTGGTCCTGCTTAGGAATCTGTGATTTCTTCTTGTGGCCCCTGGCTTTTGTACTTTGATATGATGTATGTTCTTGCCATGCTTAGTTGCTTTAGGGAAGGAAAAGGCTGCAGGCCAAATCTGGCCCACCACCTGTTTTTGGAAGTAAAGTGTTACTGGAACACAGCCACACCCACTCATTAACTTTTTGTCCATGGCCCCTTTCATACTTCAGAGACATCCTTGAGTAGCTGTGACAGAGACCATATGGCTGACAAAGCCTAAAATATTTGCCGTCTGCCCCTTAACAGGAAAAGTTTGCCAAACCCTGCAGTAGGCTAATTTTATTTTTCTTGCTGAATTTTGACTGTGTTATTTCATTTCCTTAGGAATCAGAGGAGAGAGATGTAGAGATTCTGTTTCATTATGCCGTCTTGACATGGAAGTTGCTATAATGCTAGTTTTTAGAAACTTCATGAACTAGTAGAACCATCATATTTCCTCTCACACCAGTGCGTGAAGTCACCAAGAATGCTAGTTAGATTAGCTCAGTTTATTTTAAATAAGAGTGATTTTATCCTACCAGATAACCTCTACTAATAAATGAAATGATTTATATTATTCCTCTTTAATAACATCCTTTTTTTCCCTAAATAAGACTAAAGCAGTTACTTAATTACAGTAGCTTTTCTAGAAGACTATTTAATTTTCTAACTTATTTTCTTTCACACTTCTTCAAAGGTATAAACAATTTAGCCAAATTTTGAACAGCATTGGAGAAAACGAAGGTGGGATTGATCAGTTTTCCAGAGGCTATGAATCATTTGGCGTCCACAGATGTGCTGATGGTGGTTTATACTGCAAAGAATGGGCCCCAGGAGCAGAAGGAGTTTTTCTTACTGGAGATTTTAGTAAGTACTTGAAAGCATTGAACTAAATAGTGATATCTTATTAACTATTTAATACATATATTTCTTATATTTCATGTATTTAACCATACGGACATTAATGATTACAAATACATATCAGACTTTTCAGATAGAACCTTGTAATTTATTAAGCTCTTTGTGTGGTGCAGCTGTTTCTGTTATAATGTGATACGTGTATTCTTGACTTTCTGTTCTGTAAAATCGTGTACTAGAAGTAACAAGGTTTTTGAGAAAAATGCTATTAGGAAGACAACTCCAAATTTACTCAACTTTGTTAGCAAGCTATGACAAAACAAGTAGCAATCCAGGTAAAAATACTGGCATAGTTAAAGCTCCACTAGCATTCACATCTGGCTGGCTGGAATCATAGTTCTTGGATCCTCTGTATAGCCTTACACTCTTTTCGGAGACTTCAATAAAAGTAGATACCTAATCTGGAGAGTAATCTCCATCACTCATTTCTTTTTTTCCTTTACCTTGTTTTAGAACACAATGGGAAATCTCTTCTCAGCCTTGTCGTTTGTACTGTTAGCTGCACTAGACAGAGTTAATGCTATGGAAAGCAAAGTCAGATTTCTAGCTTAGAGTCTGGTGGGAGGAAGGACTGTAATGTAAATAACTGTAATACACTCTACTACCTTTTATTCTTGAAGGGTAAATACATTACTAGAATGATGACAAGAAAGAAAGTTCAGTTTTGAAAGTGGAATAACCGGAAAAATAGGCCTTGGTAAAGGTTCTTGATACAAGGAAAAGGAATATCAAAATGATCATAATCCTTTAATACCATAGAATGGTATAATATTTAAAATTTGATTTCACTGGGCTCAAAAGTCTATATGCTGTATTATTCAACTTTTATGGCATTTTAGAAACAGCAAAACTGTAGGGACAGAAAACAGATCATTGTTTTCAGGGGTTGGGGTGGTGGGTAAAGGTTGATTACAAAGGGACATGAGGGAACTTTTGGGGATGGTGAAAATGTTTCATATCATGATTGTGGTGCTGGTTACCTGACTGTATGAATTCATCAAAATTTATAGAACTGTACATATATATAGAACAAATTTTGATGTAATGTAAAATTATTCTTAAAGGAACTTGACTTAACAAAACTTTGAGTTTTACATTAATATGCATTGTCTAAGATAGCACTGTCCCACAGAAATAAAATGCAAGCAACTTATGTAATTCAGAAATTTTAGTAACAATATTAAAAAAGTGAAAGGAGAACAGTATAATAAAATTTAATAATAATAAATTATATTTACCTAGGATATAAAAATATTATCATTTTAACATTTAATCAATGTAAATTTTATTGATGAGATTTTTATTCTTTTATTATACCATATCTTTGAAATCTGGGTACAGCAAGTCAATTCAGATGGTAAGTTTTCATTGCAAATACAGTAATCTTTCAGTATCGATGGGGGACTTGTTCTACAACTTCTCGTGGATACCAAAATCCAAGGATGCTTAAATCTCTTGTATAAAATGATGTAGTATTTGCATATAACCTAGATGCATGTTCTCTTATATTTTCAGTTATGTCTAGATTATTTACAGTACCTAATACAATGTAAATGCTGTATAAATACTTGTTATACTATATTGTTTATGGAATAATAACAAGAAAAAAGGCTGTTTCGGTATTCAGTGCAGATGCAACCATCCATTTTTCCTTTTCAAATTTTCGATCTAAGATTGGTCGAATCAGTAGAGGTGCAACCTGAGGGCGGACTGCGCTTAATTTAAAGTTAAGTTTAATAAAATTTCCAGTTTAAAAGTATGTTCATATACCCCGTTTTTTTCCAAACAAAATTAAGAGGTTTCCAGTAACTGACTTGAATAACACTTTTAAAATTTAAATTTAATAAATTAATTAAGATGAAATAAAATACAAAATTCAGTTTCTAAGTTGCACTAGCCTCATTTCAAGTGCTCTATCACCTCTTGTAGCTACTGGCTTCTTTACTGGAAAGCACAGGTCTAAGGACCGAAAATAATGCATGGTGTAGTCCCCCAAAATTAGAAGCGTCTGGGAAGTTGTTGGAAAATTTAATGGACACTTTTGTAAAAGACCGTGAGATCTAATAATTCAGATTAGCTTGGTCTGGTGGTGATTATTCAACGTATTTTGAGGATAAGAGACTACTCACTTAAATAATGTTTGTTATTAATAATTTTTCCTTTTACATAAACACAGGTATTTCCCCATCTTCTCTACATCACTGCCTTGACTTTTTGTTACTAGACCACTTAGAAATCTGCCTATAATCAAGGCATTCTATTTTGCTAGTTTTCTTTTTTAAAATTCCATGTAGAGGTTGAGGATATTGAGAATGCTAACCCAACTACTATAAGAACCACCATTAATATCTGATAGTTGCATTTGGTCTCCCTACCCCCACATTTATAATGAAACCCACTTAATAGTTTCTATAAATATAAAAATATAGAAAAGGGACTATATGAAAACTAGATTTGTGAACTGTTATAATGACTATTGCTCATTATTAAAAGTTGTGCTGTATGTATTTGTAGAATTGCATTTAAAAATTGTATGTTCTTGGACTTAATGCTTAAATGTTAAAAGTACCGTAATTTAAAAAATATTATGTAAATAGAAAACTAAAATTACCTGGCCTATATTTTGATTGCAAAAATGTCCTCTGTTAACTTTTTTTCCCAATTTTCCATTGATTTTTAAAATTCCACCCTTTATAAAGATGTATTGTGTCATTTAAAATTTCTCCATACCCTTGTGATAACGTTCATTTAATGATTCTCAGTCAACAAATATTTAGTAACAAGCAGCAGATGTAATCAGTGGGCCTTTATTTTTATTGAAGAGATAAGCAAAGACTACAGTAAATGAAATTGTGATAGAAAATAGTTAAGGACAGGCAGTATGTTGGGAAAACTTAAATGTCTAATTTATTTTCTTTTTTAGATGAAAAGATATCTCTTTTTATGCCCAAAGTTATAGGATCTCAAAGTCTCTTTGGGAATGGGATCTCAACTTTTTTTCACTAATGGGCTTTGACTTTCAAAAACAAACAAATCAACAAACAAACAAACAATTTGAAAATTGTGAGTGGAGTCTGAGTTCTGAGCCAATGATGCATTTAGAAGGTTTCTTTGTAAAGAAAGATATACACATGGGTCAGTATGACTTTAGTGAACACAGAAGTTTTATTGTGATGACAACCTACATGAAAATATACTCTTAGACAACTGAATTAACCATGCCTTACACACACACACACACACACACACACACACACACACACACATACTCTTCAGGGATTCTGTATTTCGTTTTTCCCTTATTAACATAAAATCCATTTTCTCCTAATAATAGTTGAGCAAAAAGAAAGATTTTTTTCCTTTTTTTTTTTTTTGTGCCTACTGACCTGAGACTATTTTAGTTACAGGTACTTAGAATAATCAAATACAAATGCTACTTAAGAAATAAATTGCTGGCTGGCCTTAGTGGCTAACACCTGTAATCTGTAATCCGAGCACTTTGGGATGCTGAGGTGGGAGGATCACCCAGGTGTTTGAGACCGTCTTGGGCAACAGAGACCCTTTACCAGAAAATAAATAACTAAATACAAATTTAAAAAATAAAGAAATCTTCATGAATTGGTGTGTAACATAAAACATCATGGGATTTGGAGTTCGAAAACACAGTTGAGTTCTCTAAACAATGGTTCTTCCTCTGGTTCATTGGGGTTTAATGTGATGATGTTTGTTTTAACTGCCTAACTAGTTTGCTCCTAACTAGATTGCGAATGTGAGAAATTTTGTACCTTAATCAGTGCTACAGAAATGTTAATTGGCAAGATTAAAAAAAACAAACAAACAAAACCTCTTATTTGCAAAGGTCGTTTTATTTATTTCAGAAAATTACTATTAATTTCAAAAGGCAGTTGAGCCTTGCAAAAGTAAAATAGTGTGTTTTGCCAAAACTCAGGCAGATTTGCCATCCACATTTTAAAACACTACTTGGAAAACAGCTTCACTTTAAATATAGTACATATATTTTTCTTTATCTGAGAGAAAATACAACAATCATTTCTTTTTCTTCCAGTCACTTTTAAACAACTATTTTTTTTTAACTAACAGCTGCCACAGCAACCTAGAAGGATGGTGTACATATACTGACATTCATCCGGATTGGACTCTTACCACTGAAAAAGTATTTCTGGTTAAACTAGAAACTTCTTCAAAGGGCTGGGATGAATTTCAAAAACTTTGAATCATCTGCAATACAGGAAAGACCCATTCTTTAGAAAATTAGATGTGCTTTAAAATATACTTGGAGTTTTGGTTCTAAATCGTGTGTATTGCAGGTTGCTAAATAATTGAAAATAACTAGCTGCTTTTCAGTATCTAGATGATAATAAGAGAGAAAGGCAGTAAACTACATATGTCAATATAAAATAATTGGGTTCCTATTTGCTATAACGGAAAGCATTTCATTTAAAATTACTAAGTCTGGGAGCTAGGCACCTTTCAAATAACCTAAATGTCTATCACTGATAGACTGAAAGAAGGGAAAAAAGAAACAAACGCTGATTTTTATGCCTATAGAAAAAGGAACCACTGATATTTTTGCAGAGTGGGAAAGATAGCAAGAAATTTTTACCTGTGTTTTTGGGCCAATTTTGTCTGTAATTTTTTTTTCAGTTATATAAGTTTTCAGTGTCATAAAAGCCTTCATATTTCTTAATCCTTCTTGCTCTGAAACCATGCTACTCAACATGTGCTCTGCGGACCAGTGGGTTCTACGAACTGTAATCTGTTTTCAGTGATATTATCAGAAATTGGGAATAAGCATTTAGGAATGTTGATAGCAAATTTGACAGGGTCATTTTATTTCTGTAGAATCTAATAATTATAATACAAAATTTTGGGCTTGAGTTTTAAGACTTTTTTCTTTTAGCTTTTAATAATTTTATTTACATAATTATTAGTGTATGGTAAAATTAAAGTGTTTAAGAAGGTTAATTGGTACATAATCATGGTCTGAGAAACACTGATATGAAAATTAGTGATCATTGTTTATTGGTTTAAAGCCATTTCTGGTTCAAGGGTGTAATTCTGATACCAGCTTCTTTTGGATTTTCTTTCTTCATCTAATCTTTTGTGTCTCTGTTAGTCAGCTTTCACTGTGGCATGACATTTTACAAACAACTCCAGTGTTTTGATGGCGTACAACAACAAAAGCCTCTTTCTTGTTCATGTTGGCTGCAGTTGTCAGCTGTGGCTCTCCCACAACTCTCAAATTCGCTGCAGAATACAGGTTCATGGAGTAATCCCAATATGGGGATACACTGATGGCATCAGAGAGAGAGAAAGAGCAATGAAGAAACTCTGGCATGGCTCTGAAAACATCAGCTTAGAAGTAACGTATGTGATTGGCACTTACATCCCATTAGCCAAGTAACATGGCCAAGCCTTATGTCAATGAGGCATGGAAGCCAAATCATCTTTTATGGGGAGGCTTGTGATGGTTAATACTGAGTGTCAACTTGATTGGATTGAGGGATACAAAGTTTTAATCCTGGGCGTGTCTGTGTGGGTGTTGCCAAAAGAGATGAACATTTGAGTCAGTGGACTGGGGAAGGCAGATCCACCTTTAATCTAGTGGGCACAATATAATCGGCTTCTAGTGAATATAAAGCAGGTAGAAAAATGTGAAGAAGAGATGGACCTAGCCTCCTCGCCTACATCTTTCTACCCTGCGGGATGCTTCCAGCCTTTGAACATCAGACTCCAAGTTCTTCAATTTTGGAACTCGGACTAGCTCTCCTTTCTCCTCAGCTTGCAGACGGCGTATTGTGGGACCTTGTCATTGTGTAAGTTAATACTTAATAAACTCCCCTTTATGTATCTATCCTATTAGTTCTGTCCCTCTAAGAGAACCCTGACTAATATAAGGCTCATGAAAAATTGGGAATAATAATGTATGACCCATCTTTGTAATATACAGTGTCAACTTCCCAGATTTTTTGATACTCTAAATATCTTACAGTCTTTGTGGGAAGAGAGTTGTTTTGGCAGGGTAGCGATCCAGACGGATTGCTGAGAAGATTTCTTGACTTGTGAACTCAGATGGATCTTCAAGGAGTCTTTTGTTCGATAGACATTTTCAACTCCCCATGGGTGCTCTGTTAATGCATTCTTGTTGTGTGGCTTCCCTTCAATTAGGTTTATTGGAAATTTTTCCTAGAAAGAAAGTTTTTGGAGGCAGTCTTGGGATTCTAGATAGTATTTCTTTTGACAAAGTGGTAGCAAACTACAAGGTGCAAAAAGAAGGCTTTAGGTTTGTTAACCAAACCAGTACCTATGCTGAGAAGTGACCTCATTGACGTGTATGAACCTAAAGCAAGTATTCAGCAAATATTGTTTTGTAGAAGGTTTTTCAGTATTTCCTTTGGCTTTCCAGCCTGATGTTGTTGCTCTCACCACCTTAATCTGTTTTACCTAATGGGTTGTTCACTTTCAATGGAGTATTTGTACAACAGAGGTTTACTTAACCGATCTCAGTTTACTAGACGTAGTGAACGAACTTCTGCTTAACAGATTTCATTGTAAATGCTGCTGACTGATTCCCAGAGAATACTGAGCACAGGTAGTAGACTATAGTCTACTACTACTTTCTCCCATACAATTCTGCTTCTACCAATTATATCGTGTATCAATTTTTCCCCCCAATCCCATCAATGCTATTTTTTTGCATTATAATTCTATAACATAATTTTACATAAAGTGATGATCTATGAATGTGACAGGAACGAAAGCTACTGCATATTGGGAAAATCTCAGTAAGGATAAGTTGTAAAAAGTATTTTGAATTAAGTATGCTTAAGTGAACTTAAAAAAAAGATATAAACCTAGTTGAATTTTACATGTAGATTATTTTACATGAGTCTTTTTGTTTTCATTCATTTTTGTCCAGAGGGAGTTGGGAATTATAAATGTTGCATTGGAGATATATGTTCATACAAGAAAGATGTTACAAAATCCTTATCAGAGGACCCAGACTTTAGTTTTATGTGACAAGATGGGTGAATGTATATTTATATTTATGTTTTAAGTTAAAATAACATGTTTACTGTTTTGTGTATGTATGTACCTTATTATTCCCTCTTTTAACTAATATTTTCAACATATATACCAACTTCTGGGCCCAATTGTGCTGCGTCGTGGAGCTTTGTTATAATGCCTAATGGGATTATTTTTACTGAAAGCATCTTTACCTTCTGGGATTTTAGGAGATTGCTGTTAGAGATCTTGTGGTGTTGTAAGATATATATACATATGTATATCTATATCTCTGTATGCCTAATATATATTATATATAAAATTTTATAATAAGGATTACACAAGA
>NW_012117077.1:2100078-2122921 GCF_000951035.1 Colobus angolensis palliatus
TGTAGTCCCAGCTACTTGGGAGGCTGAGGCAGGAGAATGTCGTGAACCCAGGAGGCGGAGCTTGCAGTGAGCAGAGATGGTGTCACTGCACTCCAGCCTGGGAGACAGAGCGAGACTCCGTCTCAAAAAAAAAAATGTTGTCTGCCCTTTCTCCCATACCTCACCCTGTGCGCGTCTCTGTCTGTATCCTTTGCAATGTCCTTTATACAAAACTGGTAAACGTAAGTAAGTGCCTTCCTGAGTTCTGTGAACCACTCCAGCAAACTAGTTGAACCCAAAGAGGGGACCATGGGAATCCCAACCTGAAGTACCGGAGGCCCAGGCTTGTGACTGGTGTTTATTGGTGTGAGGGGCAGCCCTGGGGACTGAGCCCCCAACATGTGGGATCTGACACTGTCTCCTGGTAGATTGTGTCAGGACTGAATTGGAGGATACCCAGTTGGTGTCTGCTGCTAGATGGTGGGGAGAAATTCCCATAGCTTTGGTCACAGGAGTCTTCTTCTGTGGTGACGATTGTTGTGGTGTCAGAGTACAGGAAAAACGTGGTTTGAGAGTTTTTCCTGGTACCTTAATGCTAGAAAGTGGATTTTGAACTGTGTAACATAAATAGAAATTTTCTAGCCTCATATTGCTTTTTAAAAATATTCTGTTCAAAATTTCTGCTCTGTAGATAATACAGGGCTTTTTGTTAGGTTTCAGTTTTGGTATTTCACTTGTAGTTAATGTCTGTAAAACTACCTTGTTTATGGTTGTTCTTTAGCAGTTGTCTTTAAATTTTCATAATTTTATCTACCAAGTTGGCTTTGTGAAGCTCACCATTTACTTACACAAAGAAAGTGCATTATTCATATTCTCTTATCAAGTTAGATGTTTTCTTAGAGAAGTGATGTTCTATTTTATAACAGTCACATCTAGCCCCAAGTGTGACTGATTACAACTTATATCAACATTTTTTGTGTCTTGATCACAACAAAACTATTCATTTTAAGTTCAGATTGCATTATTCTAAGAAGCTGTCACTTATGATAGACGTTTAAGGTAGTTTCCATTTAATTTGTTGATAATTTCTTTCTTATGCCATGGGTAGCTTATCTGAGTATCATTTTGCATTGTGAAGAGGTTTACAGAAATGTGGTAAATCTGTCACAGGTGTACAGCATTGTTTGTTTTGTTCATCCAGGCAGTTGTTTCATGCAGGTGAATTGGAATTCACTGACTAGTCTTGACGCTTGGTCTGGTTTATTGTCAAGCTTTGAATCTGTAGCTCTCTCTTCATTTCAAATTATTTTCCTCTTTTCCCTATTACTGTCTTGTATTCTTTATATTTTCAACCCCTGTTGAACTATTTTCTTTTAAGAGAAAAACTAGAAGTACTTTTAAGCTTGAATATATCTTGGGGGGGGAAAAAAAGGAAACATTTGCTTCTTTGTATTATAGCTTGCCAGTTCATCATGTAAAACTACGAAAGTATTCGTTTTAATTATGACTGCCAGAGACCTCCCCCCCCTCATTATGGACTCCTGAAAAAATGACTTAGCCATCTTACTTGCTTGTAAATCAGTGGCAGAATTGCTTCAAATGTGTCATTTAACGATTAGGAAGGTGAAAATAATACCACATTTTTGTTCAGCAAGAATGAATGACCTTCGGTATGGATGCCATTGCCTTTTAACAACCATGGACACATAAGTGAGTTTTAACCCAAATCTTGCAGGCCTGTTAATACTCTCGCTTTTTGTATTTATTTTGTTTCTTTCTTTTTCATTTTAATATTTTAAAAGTTAAAGGATATTCATATAACATTCACTCCTTTAAAGTACACACTTCAGTGGTTTTTACTATACTTTTTATGTTGTGCAACCATTATTGCTGTCTAGTTTCAGAACACTTCCATCAGCCCAAAAGAAACCTCATACCCGTTAGTAGTTAGTTCCAATTCCCCTCTTCTTCCTCCCAGCCCCTGTCAACCACTAATCTAGTTTCTGTCTCTGTGGCTTTGCCTATTCTGGACATGTCATATAAATGAAATCATACATGTGGGTTTTGTGTCTGGCCTCTTTCATTTAGCATAATATTTTTAAAGTTCACCTATTTTGTAGCATGTAACAGTACTTTTTATGGCCAAATAAAATTACACTGTATGGGTAGTCCACATTTTGTTTATTAATTCCTCAGGAGATGGTCATTTGGGTTGTTTCTATTGTTTGTTGTGAATTATAGTGTTATGCAAATGTGTGCACACATTTTTGTGTGGATGTATGGTTACTGACAAGGCCAGTCCCCTCCAAAAATGGGGTCTTTCCATGTTTGGCGCTGCCAACCCACTGTGCAAACTTAAAGTGGGTGTCACGTAGTACAGGCTTTATTCAGTGGCTGTGGAATTGAGAAGAGGGAGCTTGGCTCACAAATCAACTTCTTGACTAGTGAAGGATGAGGGGGTTAAAATGTAGTGTTTTTCTAATGAAGGGATTCGACATTAAAAGCAAAAGGAATATTCACGATTTTTCTGGAAGTGGACGGTGAACATTTCAGAACTGGAGTGCTGCCTTTTTTGTCCTTTTAGGGCCTCTTCCAGTCATTGTCGTGGCGATTGTGAACTGTCATGGCACTGATGGGGGTGCCATTTAGCATGGAAATGAGATTATAAGGAAGCCTGAGGTCTTTTTGGCGTTTCCATTGCCTGTCTTGGTCCTAACCAGTCTCAGCTAGCCTGGCTACAAAGGAAACTGTATCGCAGGCATCCTGTTTCTTAAGGATAAGCAGAGTTAGGGCAGGGTAGAAATTCAGCTATGTCACATAGGCATTACACGGGGTAACAATATAGTTTTGATTCTCTTGGGTTGTCTTGATTATTGATGTTCTTTCCAAATTCATGTATTTTGCCGTGTTGGTCATTTCCTTACTTGCCCTGTGATCCTTTCACTCATCCTTCTCTGCCGTCCTCTGCACATTTCCAAGCCGCGCTCCCGTGGCTTCTGCTTCTGTGGAGTTGGTTTAGTGGGTAGCACTAGTGGAAGACTGGAGAGTATTCGGAGCGGGGGAGCTGGAGGATTCTCCCCTCCTCCTTTGCTCACTCTTGCAGTCTGGAGTAAGGCTGTGCCTCTTGAAGCCGCTGTGTCAAAAGACTATAAATCACCAGAGCCATTTCTGATTTTATTTGCTTCTAAGTGACCCCTACTTTCTTTAAATAGCTACATTTGTACATACTGTTATGTATCTTTCTCTTTAAAGAGGAAGGAAACATTTTTGGTTCATTTGTTCCTCTCTCCCACCTTCTCCCTTTCTCCCACCCTTCCTCCTCCTTTTCCTCCTCTCTTTTTCTTCCTTCTGTACCTCCCACTCCTTTTCTCCCCCCTTCCCTCATTTCCTTTCATCCTTCCTTTTTCTTTCTTTCTTTTTATTTATTTATTTATTTTTATTTTTTTATTATACTTTAAGTTCTAGGGTACATGTACATAACGTGCAGGTTTGTTACATATGTATACTTGTGCCATGTTGGTGTGCTGCACCCATCAACTCGTCAGCACCCATCAACTCGTCATTTACATCAGGTATAACTCCCAATGCAATCCCTCCCCCCTCCTCCCTCCCCATGATAGGCCCCGGTGTGTGATGTTCCCCTTCCCTAGTCCAAGTGATGTCATTGTTCAGTTCCCACCTATGAGTGAGAACATGCGGTGTTTGGTTTTCTGTTCTTGTGATAGTTTGCTAAGAATGATGGTTTCCAGCTGCATCCATGTCCCTACAAAGGATGCAAACTCATCCTTTTTTATGGCTGCATAATATTCCATGGTGTATATGTGCACATCCTTCCTTTTTCTTAGATATCACTTTGATCATCTTAATCCTCAGCAAGCCTAGTAACTAGTGTTAAAAAGAGTTTCAGCCTTACAAAAAGGCTCTGGGTTCTTAGGGAAAAGAAGATGGTACTTTATTTCTTAATTCACATGAAGCAAGAAATTAACTTTGTAGCAATTATCACAGACTTCTAAAATGTCATAAAACAATTTATACATGATTACCAGTACACCTAAACTCTAGACAAGTAATATCAAAGTTTTATTCTGTTCCTTTTTTCCTGTAGTTACAGAATATAATCTTAAAATAAGGTGCTTACTCTGTTTAAAATTGTGTTTTCCTCCAAATAGTGTTGATATTCACATCTAATTCACTATACATATAGTTTATATATATATATGATATATAGGTGGGTGTGTATGTGTGTTTGTGTGTTTCAAAAATCTGTTAGGGTTCTTGGTATTAGAAGACTATATGAAAGATCCAGAATTTAAATTCAATAGCTTGTTTCTCATCTACTCCTGCTTTTCTTCTCTTAAATAACAGTATTTATTGAGTCTCTTCTGTGTGCCAAATACTGTGCTAAGTAAGTCTTGGAAATTCAAGCAGTGCACAAGAGGGACAATAACCTTCTCACCTAGCAGAGGAAATGGATGGTTTCTTCCTAACCAGCAGTCATTGCCTGAGCTCATATATTAATACCATTAAATTGAAATTTTGATGTTATTATAAGTAGTTGTGGCCATTATGATTTTTTTATATAAAAATAGATACATTTTTATAAAGATATGTTAGGAAGTAATTATAAATGGATACTTTCCTAAGTACTTTCTAAAGTCAAAAAATAAATCTTGGAATATAATTTAATAATAATTATAAGCAATATACTCCTTTAGGATACTGTTTTTTGAGGATTGTGTTTCATTGCGTTTTTTTTTGTTTTTTTTTTGGTAATATTTCATGTGTTTATTTTTAAACCAAAACTGTTGAACTGAAAGTTTGAGGTATATTTCCAGAGAATCTGTAATTGATTTAAATGATACATGAGACCTTTTTTGTCAAGCTGATCTGAGCTAGAAAAAACCTCTTAGAATAGCTGCATTTAGATTTTAATGAAACTAGGCAGAGAGGAGACTAAAGTGAATTTCCTTTTTAGTCTTTTAAATGAAAAAGTGCATCATTTGTCCTATATATCTTATTCATCATCAGTCATAGCAAAGCATTCATTCCCATGAGAGAGATAATGGAGTCAGAGCCGAGAGGAATGGAAGATTGTCATTCAATGCAGATGAGTTTTAGTAATATTCTTATCGTGAAAAATTGGGTTGCAAAACCTTAAGATTTAAAATTAAGTTGCCATAGATATATTTAATTAAAAGTAGATTGCTTTAACCTTTCTTTAAGTTAGAAATAGGTTTAAAATCTTAAATTAAATTTATAGTTAGTTTGTATTGAACTTGTATTCAGTACTTGCCTTTAATAGGAATTCTTTATAAAGTTTAGCCCAAAAAAGGCACATTTTAATTGAATTATTACAATGAACACATAAAGAAAGTTTCTGAAAGCATTTTATAACAGTAAATTGGATCAAAATATGGTTCACTTTTTTCCTGATGGAGAACGTTACCAAACCTAACAAACCAAACTAAAATCTGAGAGCAAAAGGGGGCTCTGCATTCTCAACTCCTAACACCTCGTTAGCACATCTAGCTATATTTCCTGGTGTTTTAATGTTTTCACCAGATGGGGTGGGTTTTTATTCATAATACTGCCCAATGGACATTGTTCTTCTGAAGTGAAAGCATATGAAGCATAAAGTTACTGAGATTGAAAAGCAAACATAAATGAGACTGTATATGGTGCACATTAGTTGACCAAATTGCAAACTTCCCCTTTATGTAATCATTTTAGGTTAATTAGAAGAAATTAGAGGGCTCCAGACTTATTCCGTGATCCTATCTGATTGAGCACTTTTAATCCAAGGCATTAAAAATAAAAATATGATGAATATAGAAGGATGTGTGACCAACTACCAGTCCTCACTGTACTCCTGGCTCTGCATCACCTGGTTTCAGGATGTGGGTCTCCCTTGCTGTGAGAAGATGCTGAAGTCTGGGCTGTGTGGGTCATGGCAGTTTTGCCACCCAAGTAAAGTCATAGGAGTAGGCATGGGTAATAAACTTCAGAGCAATTGCCACAGCCCCAATCTATGATCACACCCTTGGCTCCTGTCCGTCAACTCGTTATAGATCCCTTCCTCTGAGAGTTACTAAGTTAGAAGTGGGGTTTTCTCTTTTATTGGTTTACTTTTGCCTAAGATCTACCCAGATGAATAATAATATTACTTTAGGTGCTTGATTCAACTGTACTATTTTATTTACAAAATTAATTATTTCTTATTTTTGAGACCTGGTCTTGCTATGTCACCTAGGAAGGTGTACATGATCACGGCTTAACGCGGCCTCCAACTCCTGGGCTCCAGCGATTCTTCTGCCTCAGCCTCCAGAGTAGCTGAGACTACAGGCGTGTGCTACCATACCCCACTCATTTTTATTTTCTGTAGAGAGGAGTGTCCTGGTACGTTGCCTAGGCTGGTCTTGAACTCCTGGGCTTAAGTGACCCTCCCTCCACGGCCTCCTCCTGCCTCGGCCTCCTTGGGCTATAGGTGTGAGCCACTGCATCCAACCAACTTTAGAATTCTAACTTTATTATTAATTTTTTAACGATTAGGTCATGCTGACTAGCATAACGTATCTCAGAGTAATTGTACATATTAAACCAAAATAAACTGTTAAAAGTTAAGTCTATTTACTATAATTTTCATTTCATTTTTAAAGGAAAATCTTTTTTATAAAATAGTCCCTTTTTATTCTCCTTTTTCTTCCTCTTCACTGGATGAGGAATCACAGACTGAAATCTCCTGTAAATATATTGTCATTAACTGGAAGGAAATTGCAACGTTATAGAGTTGTTAATCTTTTCTCATTTAAGATCAAGATTCATTCACTTTCAGAGGCTGAACAAGAAGGCATGGTCATGTTAGGCATACAGAACACTGGAATCCATTGTTGTTGCAGGCAGATGGATTATCCTCATCTGGACTTTATTTTGTTGCCAATCTTCATCATCAGCCATATAGGAATAGCTTTCTGTGTGCAGTGCTTCATAGGAAATACAATGAAATGAAATTTTGTGTGCTGGAGCTAGCATAGTTCCTAGAATCTAGTATGTTCACATAAATGTTTCTTTACTAATTCATTTTTGCTTTGTGTTAGTAGGACTTAATTATGCTTACAGACAATTGTAATGTCTAGCATAGGACAATAATATAGCAAGACAATAAAGAGAATAATAAATAAAATAAGACAACAATAAGGAAAACAGCAAGATGATAAAGACAATAAAAAGTGGAATAAAATAGAAACACAATAAAGACGGTCATAAATGGTTTAACCCTTTTATTAAACAACAAAACAGCAAAAAAGAGGATTTCCATCATTTAAATTTGTGTTTCATCGTGATGATGCTGTTATGGAATGGCTTGGAGTTGTTCATTCTGTTAGGATAAGTGCTAATGATATCCCAATTAATTGATTAGCAAATGTTTCATAAATATATTGGAAAAATTTACTATTGTAGTTTTAAACAGGCATGTACATGTAACTATAAAATAGTGAGTAGTTCTGGTAACTGTTTATTTAATGCACATTTATTGTTTGCTATGTGCCTGACCCAGTACCAGAGCTGGAGGAGTATCTATCTGTCTTACTGCTTTTTGGTCGGTGTTTTTGAATCTAGCTCTTCCTGCCCTATTTGATTGATAGTGTTACAACTGAGATATAGTTTATTCATTTCTTTGGGAAGCTTAATAAGAGGAATTTAGAGACGAAGTATGCACACACACAGTTAGCACTGAGGGGATGTACAACTGACTTGGGTTGGTGTTGAGTGTCTAGCTGATGTCGGAGAACTGAAGTCCACGTTATTTCTGGAGGACACAGTTATTTCTGGCAGGACTTCACAGTTGTGAAGATCTTACTGTGCTCCTTAGAAACCTGGGGTAGGCACAGAGAACGCACAGAGTTCTCTGTCTCTAGAGCGTTCAGTTTATAACGTTTTATGTAGTGGACCTCTTGTTGCATGACTTTTCCTTGTTCAGCTAAAGACAGGGCCTTGCCACACAGCCACAAAAGATGAGGCTCACAGACAATGTGAAGGGTGAGTCAGGCACAGTTTTACTGGGTAAAAAGGGAAAAAATGGGAAACAGGGATCCTCCACAAAGCCAGAATCCCTGCTGGTGTGCTTTGAATTGAATCCCAGGTTCCACCCAGGAAGAAGGGGGCCAGGCTCCTCCCCACTGCAAACAACACTAACATCCCAGCAGGAACATACCACAGTGCTACTCCTCCCAGGGCGCAGACTGGTGGGAGTTTCTCTGGGGACCCCTTCCCCGCTGGCTGCCTCAATATGGCCAGTGGTCAAGAGAGGCTGGAAGAAGCTTAGTTCAACAACTGGTAGGGTGGACTCGCCCGCCAGTGATGGGAGGCTGTGTGTGAGATGCTGACGTAGGGCCTTGCAGGCTATTCTACGAAGTAGTTAAAAGTGACAAAACATTTTAATGATTTTGTTTCAAATTTAAGCGTTCTTAAAATCTGATCAGTGGAGTAGTTAAGGAAAATATGACTATTTACTTAGTTCGACTTTAAACAAATGGCTATTACATTAAAGACAGAAAACATGACAATTGGTGGTGGATTAAATGTTCTTTGTTTTAATGGAATTGCCCTAATGGCAGTCAGATTTATTCTTGAACATGTGAAGCCTCCATATAACTCGCCAGTATTTTCCTAGACTTGGGTCCCTGATTTCTGAAATGGGAGTGAGGAAAGACGTGAAAATTCATGGCCTCAAGCTTTTTAAAATCCAAATTGAAACTTGTACTACAAAGAGAGAAGTTTAACCTGAGAGTTTATGCCTGTGTCAGCATGACTTAGAGCAGCAATTGAAGTTTTCTTACACTCTACAGATCTAATAAACACATTGGTTCATTTAAAAGTGATTCAATTTTCTTGGATTTTCGATTTCAGGAAAAAAGGAACATAGTCTAATAAATTATGTTCTATATGTCTAATAAATGTAGAAATTACATATAGAGGTTTATTTTAGATGCTGCTAATGTTTGGGCATAGATAATTTGGCATTTTGTGAATTTTTAGATTAATAGCCTATTGAACATTTTAGAAGATTCCTCTTTTTAAATGGTGATATTTAATATGTTGAATGGATATAGTTCATATACATAATAGTAATTGCATGTGTAATTTATATATAGTATTAGATATATATTATATATATTATTTTTGGCATTTAGGACATAAAAGAGAAAATTAAGATCTGTTTTAAAATACAAGTAAATACATTCATGTCATTCATGTTTTTTAAAATTACTGTAATTTTGCTTTTAAATCTCTGACTACATAATTTGGTTAGTGACCCATACTAATTGAAAAGCTTAACAAAAGGAACTACTTAGATCTTTTGTGCATTTTAATCATTTATATTATTTGCTAAACCCAGGTATAATTCTTATTAATGTAATCTTAGTGTATAATGGAGTCTTATTAAAAGAATACTATTTATGCTCATTTGCAGAACTAAAAAGAAATTTTTTTTTGGGTGAATTGTATTCTTTATTACATGTTCAGTTGCCAAGTTAGCTTAATATGATCTTCATTTGGCATAAAAAGGTGAAAATTTATTTTAGTAAATATTTGTTGGGTACTTATTCTGTGGATGATTCTGTATTAGGCTTTGGAGTGCAAAGAAGAATAAAACTTGATCCCTACCTTCAGAAAGCTGGCAGTCGAAGAAGGGAAAAACAAATCAATGTAGACAAATGTAATAAGTGCTACATACAAACAAATGTGTTAAGTGTAGTTAGTAAGTGCTATGGTAGGTGTAGGTGTAGGCTACTGTGAGAGTTCAGAGGGAGTTATCACTCTTAATTGATACACGAGTTGGCGATATCCACAGCAGTGCTGAGTAGCACACTATTTCCACACTTTGTGTAACAGTAGTAAGCGTTTATTTTCCACTCATGCATCTGCGGATCTGCTAGAATGGCTCTGCTGTTTTAGAGGTTTTGATATGCTTAGGAAGGGTGATGGAGTAGCAAGCAAGGTTTTTTGGTGTGGAATGAGGCTGCTGGTGAGTGATGAGGAGAATTTTGGAAAGCATTATCAAACTTTGTTGTGTGAAAGGTATAAAGATTGCTATGGCAGAATTGTTCTGTTTGAAACTCCGTGATGCTAAATACTCCAGACGGAATGGGGCGTCTCCATCTACGATGTTTTGTGACGGGACTACTTTTCTTTGATGCTACTCCAGACCCCTTGATCTCTTTTTGAACGTTTCATCTCTTTTGAACTTTGAGCTTCCACTGTGCTCACCTTGTAAACCTGTAATGTCTAATTTTTTTCTCTGCTTTTGCATAGCTTCTGGGAACAGTGAGGGGAATCACATAGAGATGTGAACTGCTGCTTCTACAGATTCATGGCCATCAACATTTCACAGAAATCATTTGCACACCCCGAGCCTGCTCTTTCTTACTTTCTCCATGGTAGCTATTTCAGTTTCACTAGTCTCCTCAGAATCCCTTATTTTACTACCTCCTCATTTTTCATTCACATAATAGTTGCCTTGACTTTTCAGAGAAAAGAGAAGCCACCAGAAAGGAAAATTTTTGACTTGCTAATCATTTTCTGAAAAATGTCTCTGTGTCTCTATTTATCCTTTCCTTGTGCTTTCAAAAGTTGGTAGAAGAAATTACTGTCACAGATCCATACTTTGAATCCCATTTTGTTTTGTGTCCTTAATATTGTACATCTGTTTACCTCTTCTTCTCCCCTCAGCCTCTCCATCTGCTGCTTTATTTCCCTCTGCATATAAACTTGCTCATCATTCTTCCTCTCTAAATATATTAGAATGAAAGATAATACCTCTTTCATTTCTCTGTCAGATTTCTAGAATGATACCATAGACTATTGGTTACAAAACCTGTGTGTGCATAGCAAACATTTAGGGAGCTTATAAAAGTAAAGATCCACTTCTGGATCTGATTGATAGGTCTATAGTAGCGTCTTTATTGTTTTTGAACTTTTAAAGATAACCAGGTTGGGAAACTACTGTAATAAATGAATATGTATTAATATGGGTGACACTGGCTGTGTATTATGTGACAAAAGGTTACAAAATTGTAGGTTAAAAAGAAGTATGTATATACTTTTATATATATTTTATACTATATAGACACATGCATATGCATTTAAATACCTATGTAATAAAAAATGAGAAGATTTTATACTAAGGCATTAATAATGTAGAGGTGGATGTGGTTTGAGTATGTTTTTGTGTCTTTAAATTTTATTTTATTTTATTTTATTTTTGAGTCAGAGTTTCGCTCTTGTTGCCCAGGCTACAGTGCAATGGTGTGATCTTGGCTCACCGCAACCTCTGCCTCCCAGGTTCAAGCTACCTCAGCCTCCAGAGTAGCTGGGATTACAGGCATACGCCACCTCACACGGGTAATTTTGTATTTTTAGTAGAGATGGGGTTTCTCCGTGTTGGCCAAGCTGGTCTCAAACTCCTGACTTCAAGTGCTCTGCCCACCTCAGCCTCCCAAAGTGCTGGGATTACAGGCGTGAGCCACTACTCCCAGCCAGTGTCTTTAAAATTTATCTATAGATTTTTTTGTATGCAGAATATATCCTTCTTTGGCAATAAGAAACAAAAATAATGGTAGAGGTTAGTACCCCACGTGCCTGCATTCGCTATTTTATCTTACTTCCCTCCCTCCTCCATTTGGGTATCTTTTCTTCCTTTATCTTCCTGCAGTAGTAGATGTTGTAGTAGATGCTGTAGATGACTACTTCTAGTTTCTTAAAATTCTCTTCTCTCTTACTTTGTATTCTCTGTCCCATTTAAAGAACCACTCAAGCGAAACATTATTTTTCTCTGCCACCCCTAATAACCAAACAGTTGTCTTATCAAATTTAACTGGGAAGTAGCTTTCAAATGCACTCCTTCATTTTCATCCCCATCTTTATTGTTGTTGTTTGAGAGATCCAACTGAGGTGGGTATCACTGAAGCCCGAGCAGGAGGAACCAGGAGTTTCCAATGCCAGTGAAAATGCATGCCACTTGAAGTCCGGAGAGAACTATTGGGACTGGAAATTTACAAGTCTATGGTGACCTTGCCAGAGTATTTCAGAAACATTTTATCAGCTGCAGAGATATGAGGAAGTAGAGATGGCAGTCAGGAAATCGGTCTGTCAGTGGTAGGATAGCCAGAGAATGACTTGGATCAAAAAGAGAGGTTTTCTTCATTGTTGTTAATGTTCTTTCGGCCAAGGCATCAATGCATCATATTTGAATGCTGAGAATAAAGAAGTTGAGAACATGTTTGAAAACAACAGAACATTAGAAAAAAATTGTACAAAAGAGAAAAGAATGGAATCGACTGGGCGCGAAGGCTCACGCTTGTAATCCCAGCACTTTGGGAAGCCGAGACAGGTGGATCAGCTGAGGTCAGGAGTTCAAGACCAGCCTGGCCAACATGGTGAAACCCTGTTGGTATCTACTAAAAATACAAAAATTCGCTGGGCATGGTGGTGGGCTCCTGGAATCCTGGCTACTTGGGAGACTGGGGCAGGAGAATTGCTTGAACCTGGGAGGCGGAGCTTGCAGTGAGCTGAGATCCTGCCATTGCACTCCAGCCTGGGGGATGAGAGCGAAACTCTGTCTCAAAAAAAAAAAAAAAAAGGAAGAATGGAATCAAATGATTAGCCTTGAACAAGAGAAAAACAAACAAACTAAAACAAAACAACAACGAGAAAAACATGTCTTTCTCACAGACTGAAGGAAAGGAGGTAAAGGAGCCTGCACTTACCAGTTCGTAGGTTTGAGAGTGGAAAGCTGAGGAAGTTCTCGTCTACTGGCTCCAGGTTTCTCTGGGAAACAGAACACCTGCTGCTGCCAGGAAGTAGAGTATACATGTTTACCTCTCTGTGGAGATGCTGGAAGCTACTTGGTAAAATGAGTTATTTTTGTTATTTTCTTGCTCTGTCTGTCTCTCTGTCTTGCTGTCATTCTCTTTTATGATATTTTTGTTGTTATCCTCCACAAGGCTGTAACACCAAGATTAATGCTAGGCATGTTGTAAACATTAACAAAACACTTTGTTGTCGTTTAAGGTGGAATATCCAGAGAGTGGCCTGAATCATGCTCTTGCCACTTACTTGGCTGGGGATGGTGACTTATCCCAGCAGTGTGGTTGAGGGGATCCTTTATTTTGACAGACCGATGTAGCTTTCTTTCTGGTGTAGCTGCTATATTGACAGGCCTGATGTTTTCAGGGCTTGCAACAATGTACTAGTGAGCTTTTCTATGAAAAAAAATTCCATAGAAAAATTTGGATTGCTAAAGTATAAGATTCCTGGATGGCTTTAATTGAGAGGGCAAACATAAAATCTAGTTAAATTTCTGCTGTGGAGTGAACATTTGTGTTTCCTCAAAATTCCTATGTTGAAGCCCTAATCTCCAATGTGATGAAATATGCAGGTGGGGGCTTTGGGAAGTAATTAGGTCTTGATAGGAGAGCCCTCGTGAATGGGATTAGTGCCCTTATACGAGACTCCAGAGAGAGGATTCCTGTCTCCACCATGTGAGACAACGTGCAGACGGTACTCTGCAAGTTGGGAAGACAGCTATCAAGAATTGGACTGTCCTGCTACCCTGTTCTTAGACTTCCAGAGCCTTCAGAACTGTGAAAAATGAATGTTTTTTGTTTAAGTGACCCAGTCTGTGGTATTTTTTATAGCAGCTTGAGTTGTCTAAGACAGGTATTATCCACATTTCTACCCAGTAGATAGATGCTGGGCTGGATCTAGATTGTTGTATACGTGTCGTAGAGGATAAGAGCACATACAGACAGAAGCAGGAGTCAGACTAACATGATTCAAATACTGCCTGTCATGTAGTAGCTCTGTGATTTGGTCTTTGTTGCTCTCCCTCTTGGAGCGTATTTTCTCATCCATCAGATGAAAATTGTAATACTTTATGGGACATTTGAGGTAATTGAATTAGATGTTGGATGTCAAGCACTAAGGACAATCCATAACTACTGCTACTGGAATCAGTGTCACCACGTCTTCCTATTTTTTGTTGTTATAATGATTTTGTTATTTCTATCACAGTAAGACTCTTCATTTCCATATCATTAGTTTTGAGATGGCCTCTGCTAAAATTTTTTTTTAAAGGGAGTATATTATTTGATATAAAGTTGTTCACAGCTCTCTTTCCTCAAATATATATGAAATGTATATGTAAAATGAAAGAAAATTCCTCCCTCAATTCTTTGTCAGGTTTCTTAAATAATAACATAGGCCATTGGTTACCAAACCTGTGTCCGGATAGCAAAACATTTGGGTGCTATGTAAAAGTTATAGATTTGTGTTCCTTACAGGTCTCATTCAGAGTAAAAGATAAGTTCTTGCATCATCATCGTTAGCTTAAGCTGGTCATCACCTCTAAAGCTACCACCGACTAATCTGGGTTTGAGAAGAGGATACCTATTTTCGTTTGAGTAAAGAGACTGTTGTTGTTTGTAGTTTCAAATGTGATTAAGTTGTTCTACCTAGGCAAAGCGTTGAAATTTTTAATCATTTTTCTTCATAGAGTCTTCAGCTATCCATCTTGAGTCTTTCTTCTACTTATTGACCAAGCTAACCGTTCAGCATTAAATTTTTATCTGTCTCACTATGTGGTCTTTTCCTTTACAGTATCTCCAACAGAACCTGATTTTATTCTAGGGCAAAAGCTCAGTAGAAGTGAATGAATAAAGGCTACTTGACTTTTTAAAAAAGTTTTATTTTTTAACAGCCTTATTGAGGTATAATTCATGTAGCATATAGCTCACCATTTAAAAGTGTACAATTTGGTGGCTTTTAGTATATATAATAAAAGAGTTGTGCAACCATTATTACAGTTCATTTTAGAACATTTTCAACACCCCAAAAGAAATGCCATACCCTTTAGCCATCATCCTACCATTTCCCCAGCACTAGGCAACCACTGATCTACTTTCTGTGTCTATAAATCTGCTGGTGTTCAATATTTCATATAAATGGTCTCATATAATATGTGTTTTTTTGTGGTGTGATTCTTTCACTTAGCATGTGTACAAGGTTCCATGTTGTAGTGTGTATTAGTACTTCATTCCTATTAATGACCAAATAATATTTCATTCTATGAATATTCAACATTTTGTTTATTCATTTATTGATGATCATTTGGATTGTTTTCACCTTTTGACTATTGTGAGTAATTCTACTGTGAACATTTGTATTGAAGTTTTTGTGTTGACCTGTGTTTTCATTGTAGTTGGGTATCTCGGCTGGGGTGGAATTGCTGTGTCTAATGATAACTTGACCTTAGCTTTGGAGGAACTGCAGCGTTTTCAAAGGGGCTGCACCGTATTATCTTCCCACCCGTAGCACCTGAGGTTTGAAATTTCCCGTGTCTTTGCTAGCACTTAGTATCCATTAGCCATCCTAGTGTGCATGAAGTGGTATCTCATTGTGGTTTTGATTTGTATTTGTATTTTCCTAATGACTAATAACATTGAATACTCTTTTTTAGAACTATGTTTATTTTTATTTATTTATTTTTTTGAGAAAGAGCCTTACTCTCCCACCCAGGCTGGAGTGCAGTGGTGTGATCATGGCTTGCTGCCGCCTTGACCTTCTGGGCTCAAACGATCCTCCTGCCACAGCCTCCTGAGTAGCTAGGACTACAGGTGTGTGCCACCGTGCCCAGCTATTTTATTTTTTGTAGGGATGGGGTCTTGCTATGTTGCCCAGCGTGGTCTTGAATTCCTGGCCTCAAGCAATCCTCCTGCCTTGGCCTACAAAAGTGTTGGGATTATAGATGTGAGCCACCACACCCAGCCCTTGAATATCGTTTTGTAGGATTATTGTCCATTTGTACATCTTGTTGGTAGAAATGTCTATTCAGATCCTTTGCTCATTTTAAAAATTGGGTTGTCTTTTTTATTTAATTGTTAAATATTCTTTATGTACTCTAGATTCATGTCCCCTATCAAATATATGATTTGAAAATATTTTCTCCCATTCTGTGGACTGCCTTTTCACTTTCTTGATAGTGTCCTTTGACATACAAAAATTTTAATTTTGAAGATGTCAGATTATCAGTTTTTTCATTTGTTTCTTGTACTTTTTGTGTGATATTAAAGAACAGAAATTACAAAGATTGACATATGTTTTCTAGTTTTAGTTCTGACATGAGTCATTTTGAGTTAGTTTTGTATATGCTTCAAAACAGGAATCCAAATTTATTCTTTTTTTTATGTAGAGATCCAGTTATCCCAGAACTATTGGTTTTAAAGACTATTCTTTCTCTCATTCAATGGTCTTAGTCATCCTTGTTGAAAACCAGTTGGCCAGAGACACATGAGTTTTTATGTGTCACATTGCTAGCTATATTAGAAACCATTATTTTAACGTTATTGGTGTATTTTCATACGCGGCTATAGGGTTAGGAGGGAGATCTGTGTAGGCCCCTTCTTGATTGCTGTAAACCATTGCCATGCTCCCACACCATGGACTGGATCAGGTGGGGCATCTTAAGACAGAAGATTGTGTTTTAGGGTATAGAGGAGAGTTCCTAAACTCAAATACATGCTGAAACCAAGGAAGTGATGAATCAGTTAAGTTGCAATTGATAGTGATATGGCATCTAACAGGGAACTAAAGTGTGCTCCCTGTCTAAAAAGAGTCCCCCTACTGGGTCCCAAATGTTTGGGAAAATGGAGAGATAGCTAGCTACTGAAAACATACTTGAGAGCTATTCTTGGCCCACAGGATGACTGTTGCTACCTCTGGTTATAGACCATATGGCATTCACAAGTCTCTTACATTTCTTCTCCTTCCTACTTTATCCTTTCTGTGTTCTTTCTAAGCAAATAATGCCTCACTTTCCAGCTGTACCCATTAGTTTTCCTCTGGTTTACTGAGAAATTACAAAATGAAAGGATAGTCATGTTCAGACCCAAACCAAACCCAAGTATCTTAGTGGGTTTGGGCTGTTATAACACAGTACCATAGACTGGGTGGCATATAAACAAAAGACATTTATTTCTTGCAGTTCTGGAGGCTGGAAGCCTGCGATCAGGGTGCCATCATAGTTGGATTCTGGTGTGGGTCCTCTCCGGGGCTGCGCACTGTCTTTTCACAGTGTGTTCTCACATGACCGAGCGACAGAAAGAGCTCTCTGGGTTTCCTGTAATATAGGTACTAATCCCAGTCATGAGGGCTTTCCCACATGATTTAATTCCCTCTCAAAGTTCCCATCTCCAAATATTACCACATTTGGGGTTAAGATTTTAACATGAATTTGAGGGGCATACAAATTTTCAGTCCAAAAAGTGATCAATAATGCAAGCCACAGCAAAGATAAATGTCATTATCCTTAGATCCTAAATAATGTTTATTTTTGGTCAATTATAAATGGCATGAATTGTGTAAAATTGGATAAATTTTTTTTTTTTTTTTTTGTGATACGGAGTCTGGCTGTGAGGCCCAGGCTGGAGTGAGCGGCGCCATCTTGTCTCCCTGCAAGCTCCGCCCCCCGGGTTCCCGCCATTCTCCTGCCTCAGCCTCCCGAGGACCTGGGACCACAGGCGCCGCCACCTCGCCCGGCTAATTTTTTGTATTTTTAGTAGATTCGGGGTTTCACCGTGTTAGCCAGATGGTCTCGATCTCCTGACCTCGTGATCCGCCCGCCTCGGCCTCCCAAAGTGCTGGGATTACAGGCGTGAGCCACCGCGCCCGGCCGAAATTGGGTAACATTTCAAACTCACTTGTCATGGTAGTATTTAATATACTGTTAGCTTGCAGCGGGTCAAGTAAACTGAAAATAAATGGAGAATTTGAATAAAATGAAATTACATACTTTCAAGGATCTGTGAAACATCTACAAAGATAGATGATACACTGGAGCACGTTTTAGAACTGAGTTCCATGTGGTGGGCTCTGGAGGGAGGGTAAGAAATGAGGAGAAATCGTGGTCAGATAGAGGCATTTCAAGCAGCTCAGCTCCGCCTTTATATGCTTTGCGTAGTTTTAATGTTGGAGTTCTCCGTAAAATCTGTTTTGAGATAATTGAATGGTTTCTACTCCTGCAAGTAAATAGGTTGGTAAATAAGTAAATGGTTTGATTGCCCCTGTGTTGAGCTACAAAGTAAGCCTCCTGACGAACTTCATTTCAATAAAACTAGAAATTAATGAAAAAATCTTAAGGAAAATATAATACCCACCATACACTTTTTCACAAATAACAATAGTATTGGAGAGAATAATCAGAGTTACAATTATAGTCTGTTTTGAAAAGAAATGAAAACTGTATCGAAAGTTACTGGTTACAGTTAGAACAATAGTGAGAGGTTCTGCATCTGATCCACAGAACACAGAAAATTATTTGAGTGCCTATTTTCCAAATTCTCGCAATGATTGTATGTAACTAATACGATTCTAGATGCACTGAAGGGGAGTTAATTTATTGCATACAATGGATTCTTAAAACATTAGGGCTTAATTCTCTTAGTGAACCCTGATTGATCAAGGCAGGTATGCCCTGTTATTAAGATGATAATTTTCAGAGTTGATGAGGTTATGGGTAGTTGAACATCCTCATATCCGACTGATTGGTGTATTAATGGAAACTACCTATCCAGAAAGTGGTTTGTTAATCTGTATTCAGAACCGTAAGTATATTAAACCTTATGCCCTGTGCTTTATAATACCACTTTTTATAATTGATAGCAAGAGAAGAGCTTTGGACACGTATTTGTGCACAGAGACCTCATAACATTCATTTTTAAGTTTTTATTACAGAAATATTGTACTCTGTGGAATAATAGAGATAAGGTTCTATATTCTTTTCACCCAGCTTTGATGCTTATCAATAGTTAGCTAGTGTTGTTTCATTGGTTCCCTTGCCTCATGTACGTTAGTTGTTTTGTTTTTCATAATTTAAACCAAACTGGAGGCAGTGTACAATTTTGTCATTAATACTTTTTTATGCAATTCTTACTATCAGTGGATGTTTTTGGTAACATAATAACGCTTATCCTTAATAAAATTATCAATACTTTCTCAGTCTAGAGTCAGATTTGCCTGATATGCTACTATTCATATGCAATTATGTTCATTTATTTCAGTTTATTTATATTTTAAGGGCTTTTCTTATCTTTTCTTTTTTAACTTATTACGTTTTCCCATTTTATTAATTATTTACATGGTTTTGTAGTCAAAATATAATGAGTACAATCCTGGAAGACTACTAATCTGTGCGTTTTCTTCTCATATTCAGAGTAATTTCTATTCATTCTTTGCTGTATTTTATGCTTTTGGAAATTATAAACAAGAATATCACTCTCTTACATAAGAAGAATCATAGTATAAATACTGTTTATTGATGAAACATTATTAATTTCATTTAAAATTACAAGCAATGATGTATATCCATTTATCATCCCCTTTGTTACATAGAAAGTACCATAATGTAAATACTGTTTTAGAAATAAATATGCTTTTATTTAAAACCACACTTTTTTGATAATAAAATTCTTTTCTCCCGTAAATACCTTAAATAACAATTTAGTAAGTGAAGCTCTAGCTCTTAGTCATATGCTGCATGACATTTTGGTGAATGAGGGACTGCATATACAAAGGTGGTCCCATGGGATTATAATATTTTGAGTGCACCTTTTTAATGTTTAGATACTCAGATATTCACCATTGCGATATAGCTGCTTACAGTATTCGTTACAATAACATGTCATACAGGTTTGTAGTCTAGGAGCAATAAGCTATACCATATAGCCTAGGTGTGTAGTAGGCTATGCCATATAGGGTGGCATAAGTGTAATCTATAATGTGTACACCATAATGATGTTACCTAATGACACATTTCTCAAAATGTATCCCCATTGTTAAGTAATGAACAAATGACTGTATTTGATTTATTTTCTAATTTCTAGAAAGCTGGATATTACATGACTGAGCACTGTTTCTTCAAATAATGAGGTATTAGTATTCCATTGGTTCTGAATTTAGTGGCACTCTGATATACTTTAGAGATTGTTCTTGAAAACCACACCTAAGCTAAACTAATATGTGTTAAGAGTAGTTTCCCCAAAGTAATAGTGATAGGGAGGGGAAGTGTCTTATTACGGTCCTTCCCAGGGTACTAGCTGCCAGCAGAAGTTGAAGAAAGATGACTCCTTTGCACCCAACTGAGAGGAGGAAGAATTATCTGGAGGGGAAGAGAGAAAATCAAACAGCGCAGGGCTATATGTCAGAAAGGACTACTGTCTGTCACCCACCAGACACTGTGTGCTTCCCTGATAATGCTGGGTAAGAACAATGCCATAGGAAATTCCAGCTCTGTACTTTATGACAAGATTTTCCTTGATACAAGCAAAGTCCCCAGACTTCAGTCTTTATAAGCCTTTGCATTATAATTTCTTACACATTCTACCTGATACAAAGTCATTAAATGACATCATATGGTGAGGAAGGATGTTTCCTTGCTACAAAGTGGTGATATTCCAAATATTTAACAACTGTTTTGTCCTGAGGATATCCTTTCAGACGGGATAGGATTGATATCTGCCATATGGGCTAGTACTGACTTTATATTAGCCTTTGTATATTAGCCTTGCCTGTTGCATTTGACAGGCATCTTACCTCACTGCTTGTCTGGGTGTGGCAGGGATTGGCCCAAGTGCAAACCAAACTCTTTAGCACATTGGAATCTTCCTGAAAAATGGAAGACCCTACATACTAAGTTGGAACCATTTCAGTCATGTATAAGGAAAATTTATAGTAAACTCAAAAATGCTGCAGAAATGAAGTGGCTAAGTGCTGATGAAGAGTGGTACTCCACTGTGAATCAAAGAGTCTGGGAATATGGGAAGGAAGCTGACATTTGAGAATTTTATGTGAGGATTAGTACATTTGAAAAGGAAAGGTTGTTGGGTATGAGATAAACACAGAGTTTGTGTGCCGGATACAGTGACCTTAGTTCATGTTTGATCACCTTTGCCGAATGTGTTTGCAGTTCACATTAAACCGTGCATCACACTGTTTCTTTTCCATATCTCCATTTAAATTTTGTCAGCTTGTTTTGAGTCTGTGGACAAATAGAATCTTATGCCTCATCACATATGATGAATTTAAGCCTGTTAATAATCAAATACCTATTAAAATGTTTGGTTTAGAAATATATCAGACTTTCCAGCATGGCACATATACCTATGTAACAAACCTGCATGTTTTGCACATGTATCCCAGTACTTAAGTAAAATATAAAAAAAGAAAAATACAGAAGGCCAAAATAATTTATTATTGTAAATTAGCTATATAAGACCTTCTTTAGTAAGAGAGGTTCAAATACTATGTTTGTATGTATTTTTATTTTAAAAGAGTAATTAGTACGTATTAATTGCCAAGTGATTCCTAGAAATATTTTACTTTAATTTATAATTAAAATCTACCTGTATTCCAGACTTAAGACTGCAAATTAAAATACGCTGAACTCCAAGAATGCTACTTAGTCACTATCTCAACAAAAACATTAATATGCCACTCCAAAAGTTTCTATCAAGAAAAACTAGACAGGCATAAGAGTATCAATCCTTTCTACATTCTTGGAGTTCCTAACTGTTGCTCCAAGACTCTACAGCTGATCTGTGAACACTGTGGGGGCTAGGCATGCCTACTCCCCACATACTCAAAATCTGAGTATAAATTTTGACTCCCCAAAAACTTAGCTACTCATATCCTGCTGTTGACGAGAAGCCTTACCAATAATTAGCATGTATTTTGTATATTACGTGTATTATATACTGTGTTTTTACAGCTAAGTAAGCTAGAGGAAAGAAAATGTTATTAAGAAAAATCATGACAAAATATATTTGCTATTCATTAATGAAAGTGGATCATCATAAAGGTCTTTATATTTGTTTACATTTATCTCAATTGTAAATAGCACCTGTATGGTCTTTATTTGTGTACCTAAGTTTTAATAAATTTTAACATTTTATCATTAAAACAGAGAACTGTATCAGGTTTTCTGTACTCGATAAGCATCAAATGTTTTAGCAGATGTTGTAATAAAATAATTTATGCGTGTAGGAAACATGTTCTTAAAATTTCACCAAAACTGAAAAAATAAGCACACCTTGTTTTGGGGGTACCTAACTTTGAGCCTAGCAATATCTAGGTTATGGTAGATCATGAAGAGTAGACAGGAATATGAGTTAATATTGTTAATATTTAAAAGGTTTAATATCACTTTTCTGTGGGAAAAATAAACTTTTAATTTTTATTCATTTTGTTATCAGTTGCTTATACTTTTTAACCAAGCTATGTTTTGGTGTGAATATTATAGAAAATATTATCTATAGACACTAATAATAGTATATTCAATAATGGTTTTAATGCATGTTGTCTTTTCATGTTCTGATTGTCATTTCTGTTCCCTCACATTAATACATTTAAATTCCTTGATCTCTGAAATTGCGTCTCTAATCTGATTCTCCCTGGTCACCCTTCCTGGGCTGTATAACCCCAGTCAATCCTAAATCTGAAATCCTGTATTTCATGTGATTAACACTTACCTCAAAGGATTACTTATGACATTTTTGATTTCAGAAGTCCCTTGAGCTGTTGATGTATTATATTATTTGATAGCCTTTTAGTTTAACTTCATCGAGAAAATTACTCATAAAAGTGTTAAGTGGATTTAACCAGGGCAATTGTTTCTAAACTGTGGTCCCTAGGCCACTGGCATCAACTTCACTTGTGACCTTTTTAGAAATGCAAATTATTGGCCGGGCGCGGTGGCTCAAGCCTGTAATCCCAGCACTTTGGGAGGCCGAGACGGGCAGATCACGAGGTCAGG
>NW_012117077.1:2123063-2166190 GCF_000951035.1 Colobus angolensis palliatus
GGGAGGCGGAGCTTGCAGTGAGCCGAGATCCGGCCACAGCACTCCAGCCTGGGCGACAGAGCGAGACTCCGTCTCAAAAAACAGAAGGAAAAAAAAAAAAGAAAAAAGAAATGCAAATTATTAGGCCTCACCAAAGATCTCTATAAAAAACTCTAGGACTGGGACCCCGCAATCTGTATTTTGACAAATCCATGTGATTCTCGTGTGAGCTATAGTTTGAGAACCCACTGACCTAGATAGAGACCATTGTAGTTCTATGCGTAGTTCTGTGTTTGGTAGAGAAGCAAATGGTTGCCACACGTGATGAAGTCGTGTCTGTTTCTGTCCTCGGGTCTGCGTAGCCATGCAGACTCTGCATTACATAATCAATTCTCTCTCGTGTACTCAGCATGAGTCGTGGAGGATTAAATGAAAAATGTTTGAGTGACCTGATTTGTTTTATAAATGTCTTTAGATGGGCTCTGACATGGCTTGGTACTATTTATTATTGTTATTAATATTATTACTTTATTTTCAATTATATTCTGTAGTAGAGTCACATAACTTACTTCACAAGACATGCATTTCCCTAAAATGTGTCTACCAGCTTATATTACTTTGCCTTCTGTGTTTTTCTAAATCAAATTTCACTTAAAATCAATTTTCAGTATTTTTATACCAACAATTTGAAGCTGAATTTTATGTATTTATTTTTAACTGTGCTTCCATGACTGGTTCCTGATATCACATGCATCTTAATGATAGTTCCTTCTTTCTTAGCTAAGTGTTTAATGTTAAGTTTATAAGCATGGATCCAAATCCAGTGATTTTCCTGATTATTCTGTTTCTGGATATTGAGATGCGTGTATTCTGTGGAGTAAAGCTGTTTTTATTGGGTATTTTGAGAAACTCATATTAGGCAGGAACTGGTTTTACTGGAAAAATGCCTTTGTGTGATGTAGTATGGTAGGCGTGGATATTTTGGTTGGTGCCCATGTTTTTAACGGAAAGAAGAAACACTAATAAAGGAATGAGGAAAATTTAGGGCTTTGCAATGACCCGAGAAAGAGTCAAGGAGATGGAAAATCTGATGGTGGGGTAGCTGAAGAGGGATTTCTTTGGAGAGAAAAATGAGTAATGGAAAAATCTTAAGTAATTTCATATGTATATGCTTGCAAACCTTCTTTCTCTCCCATACGAAATCTTTAGAATGTTCTACATAGCTTATGATGGCTAATGTACTGGATTTTTTTTGGGTGGGGGTAAATATGTGAAGGTGTTCTCAGTCTTGCTTTAAAGATTTGTGTTTGACAGAAAAGAGTACCTGCAGTGAAAGCCAGCACCGGAGTTCCCATGAGGAGAAGGGCATGACTAAAATGAAACTTTTGAGGATGCAAAGAAAACATGTCTTTCACAGTGTATAATTACAAATAATCAGCATATGCTTTTGGAGATTTTATATCATTACACTATTATAAAAGAAAAATATGACATAGTAAAAGAATTTTTTTTTACCAAATATTAATACTTTGCTTATTTAAATAGTCTTAAAATAATAGTTGATATCAAGCTAAAGAATTAGTTCATCAATTTTCAAAAACTGATATTGGAAGCCATTTTCACAGTGGGGAAACAGCTCTTACAAATAAATCTGCATATCTAAATTTCACCTATCATTGAATTTTCACTTTCAAAGTATCCGAATCTTTTAATAAATTTTTAGTGGATATACCATTGTACTTCTCATTTATATTGGTCTATTATAGCCCAATTTAACCTTTTCTTTATGAGATATGACTAATTTGGAATGCTAAATTTGGTTTGGCATTGAACAAGGCCTGCATTAAGCATGCAATACATATTTAATGAACTAAGGAACTGTACCCTGTATTTTCAGATCTACCTAACCGGAGAAAGATCTGCTGTTTGTCTTAAGTTATTAGCTAAAAAGAAATGCAGTAATCATATAGTGTTGTATTACCGAGATTTTTATATTGCAAACGTTTATTATTTTTTTTCTCTAATTATGGACTAAACTCTTTGTTTTGGTAATGGAATGTCACAGCGTATTTAGGTGCGATGTATTTGAGGTTTTTAGGTGAAGAGAAGTATAACAGCACCAAACTTGTAGAGCTGCCCTTGAAGACAAACTGCTGTTAGACATTTTCAGACTGTCTTCATGATGGAGAATAGGTAACTGTTTAGAAGAACCTTTATTTAAATCTTATTTCTTACTCCTGTTTTACCCCCCGATGTTCAGACTGGCTGAGAGAGAAGAGTGAAAATGTTGGTGTGTAATGGAAGAAAACATGGCATAAGATGAGTTTCCTGATTATTCCTTTATTATGTCCTTAGTTGAGAATGTAATGTCTTAGCAACACAGTATATGCCACGAGGCTGCTTGATTTTTTTAATGCCATGAAATATTTTAGGCGTAAACAAATAGCAAATTATGTAATAAACATCTTTGTGTATACAACTCACTTTAACAAAAATATTGCAGATATCATTGAAGCTTCTTGTGTTCCCTTTCTTCTACCCACAGGGAATCACTATAGAATTTGGTATTTCATATTCCTATTTCTGATTTAATATTTTTACTACATACATATGTATCAGTAAGTTTCATATAATGTTTTGATAGTTCTTGATCTTGATATAAATGCTATTCTTCTGTACCCTTTTAAAATTAACTTTTGTATGTGGGATATTTGTATATGTTGGTACTCTAATCCATTCATTTTATACCATTGTATAGCATCCAGTTGTTTAATTATATTGCAAAGTTTTACCCATATTGTGGCTCCACAAATTTTGATAGCCTCCAGTCTTTTGGCTATGGCAAAGGATTCTTCAGTGAATAATTTTGAATGCCTTCTTGTGTACATTTATGAGAATTCCTCTAAGCTGTTTCCTAGGAACAGAATTGTTGGGTTATGGGGTTAAGATGTCTTCAACTTTGCATCACATGTGATGTCAAGTTATTTTTACCAATGATACTACCTTCAGCAGCAATGTTTTATATGGTTGCTGACTAGATGATATTTTTAGACTTTTAATTTTTCCAATGCCCTGAGTGCGAAATGGTATCTTATTGTTGTTTTAATTTGTGATTGCTTGATTAAACAGTGAGCTTGAGTATCATTACATATGTTTATTGGCCATTCAAGTGTCCTCTCCTGAATAAATTTTTTGTCAATTTTTCTCTTGGTTTGTTTTCTTTGTCTCATTGACTTACAGTGTTCTTCATGTATTGTGGATGCTGTCTGTCTTTTGGTATATTCATTACAAATGTATTCTCCCAGTTTATAGCTTGTCTTGTCATTCTATCGATTCATCTATTTATGATGATAAGTTTACAGTTTTAATGGTCAGAATTACCAGTCTTAAAGTTTTATAGTTTAAAAAATATTTCACTTAAAAAACCTTTTATATTCCAATATTGTAAATGCATTTCTCTGTATTTTCTTCTAAGCATTTTATGGTTCTGCCTATCATGTATAAATATTAATCTATGTTCAAATGATTTGGGGACGTATTAGTTGGTGGAGATCTGTTTCATTTTATTTTCATAAGGATAACCAATTCTTCCAGCACCACTTATTTAATAGTGTGTCCTTTACTCACTGGTTTTTAATGCCTCCCTTATGATATGTTAATTTCCGTGCGTGTGGGTCTGCTCTTGTTTGTTTTACTTTCTTCCACATCTTGCATTCCACCTTTTCTTTACTTCCTACACTTTACATAACCTTCTGCCTTTCTTGCTTAAGGCATTTCTTTAGATTTTGTATCAACTCTGTCACACTCTTATGAAATTCAGTAAATGTTATATGATTTTAATGGTTTTTCATTGTTTTTCTACCATGACATCTACATTTCTGTTTGTTCATAATGTGTCTTTTTGTTGATGGTGTTTTCTAAAAAAAGGATCCATCATTTTCTTTTGCATTCTGTTTATTGACAGAAGCACTGGAGTTGAAACCACAACTGAAAATGTTATAGTCTTAATTTAATTATAAAATGCAAAAGCACACTTCAAAATGCATATTTTAGAAGTGAATTAAGCATAACCTGCCTTTTCTAAACCACTAGTATTTTGATGAAAACTTCAGAAAACGATTTTTTAGACAGTTTGATTTTTTGTGCGAGTGAGACAGTGTTTCGCTTCTCTTGAAATTCGTTAATTATTAGTCCTATCCTGCTGTTGTTAACTGATCTTCTCTATTTTTTAGATGGTTGGAATCCATTTTCATGCCCATATAAAAAACTGGATTATGGAAAATGGGAGCTGTATATCCCACCAAAGCAGAACAAATCTGTACTCGTGCCTCATGGATCCAAATTAAAGGTAGTTTCCTCCCTCCTGTTTTTTCCTGAACTTAGCATGTTCTTTTTATCTTGTCTGCCAAGTTTGATTTAAACTATTAGAATGTGTAACTGATGAAGGATAATTGTGAGAAACAGTCTAAATGTACAAATAGAGGAAAATTTAGGAGAAGGTCTTGCTGAGTTGAATTGGGTTAGAGTAGAATTGTTTGGTAAGGAACAAAACTTAGTTGTATTATTATCACAAGTTTAGAAACTTTATATAAAAAATGATATACTTAAAAGTGATTTTGAGTAATTGTAAAACTTTAGCTTGGGAAACAGAAAGTTTAATGGAAAAATGAAACCTGTCTTCAAATCAGCCGAAGTAGAGAGGATTTTTATCTGTAAAGAGGTCGGATGAAATTGATGTGGGAAGGGATGCTGTGTTGGATGCTCATGCATTTTGGAGACTGCTTCTTCTGGTTCTTCCTCTTTCTGGCCTCTGACATGGTGGTGGTGTGGTCTTGTTTATCATATTCTTCTGTGATAATGCCACCTGAATTAGCCCAGGGGTCTCTGTGTTGGAGGCAGGCTGAGCGTCCCACACTCCCTCTGCCTTGGTTGACCATGTGGTTTTGCATTCAAGGTCTGCAGAGCAGTTAGAGTCGGCTGCTCTTGTCTCATCAAGGGATGTCTGAGGGATGGGCTCCAAAGTCTGGATTACAGATTTAAGGCATTTGTTTACAAGAGAAGCGATCTAAATCTTTCCACATTTGCTTGATTTTACTCCATGGTCGTATAATGATATAATATTTCCTTGTCCCTTGTGTCTTTCTTCCTCGGACATTCACCATGATAAATCCTACGATTGCGTTGTTATTTTTATTGGCATTTGTTATTTAACAGTATTAACTCAGAGTTACTTAAATATATTAAATCAAAATGCACAGTATGTTTATTTTGTAAGTTGTTAAAAATATTTTATAAATAATGAAATTATAAGTGTATATAAAATTTAGTAAGATATTGCCACACATAATAATAAAGCAGAGAAGAATATTGTTTGGAATAAGAAGATGTTTAACAAGTGATGGCAGTCAAGGTTCTTCTTAATGTATAGTAAAAAAGAGAAAGATACCGATAGTATATGATAAGAGGAATTAAAATTTAATAGAAATAATCCCCTTTCCATGTCAGTGTAAGCTCCATGAGAGCATGGTCTTTGCTGTGTTTTTTTTTGTTTTGTTTTCTCCTGTATACTCTCAATTCTTTGAACAGTGCGTGGCAGAGTAGACACTCAAAAAAAAAAAAAATGTATTGAGTGTTAAAGCCATTTTGAGACCCAGTCTTTGAAGGAGGAAATCAAATAATTTGATTCTTCGATAGTTTGTAAGGGCTAATTTTACAGAAACTGTGGCAAGGCAACTATGATTGTTTTCATTGCTGCTTTAGGTCTTAATGGCTGTTTTATTTTTAACCTTTATTTTAGGTTCAGAACTTTTTTTTAAGAACTGAACTTACTACTTTTTAAAAAGTGTTGCGGAAATTTTTTCTGCCTTTTTCTTTTTTATTTTTTTGAGATAATTAGCAGATTAACTTTACTGAGTTTTTATTTATTACAATCAGTTAACTAAAGGCACCAATCTAAATCGCAAACTGCTGCTGGGCACCAGCTGCAGCTGTGAAATCCCTGCACGCCTTGATTCTGTGACCCTCAGATGTTCTAGTTGAAGCACAGGACAGTTCCCAGTCATGGTGGGGCTTTGGTTGCAGGCCATCACCTCATAAGGTTGATTTTTAGCTGCCGAGTTCTATTTATTCATATTTTCACTAGTTCAACAAATATGTATTGAGTATCTTCTATGTACCTGTTACTGTAATATGCACAGGGAATCAGAATTGTAAACATTACTTCCTGTAAGGAAATAATCTAATAAATTAGTTATTTTTAATGTTTATCTGCTCCAGTAAGCCCAAGAGCTCGGACTCTGCTGAGAGTCCACTCAGTAGAAGTGGCTTCCTGTGGAAGTAACTGCCAAGCTAAGGAGCTAGGTCTGTGGAAGAGGCACGGTGGGCTGTTTCAAGTTTTTAAATTGGAAAAACAGATTTTCCTCCTTTGGGTGGAGAATCACTATAATAAACATAACTAAATAGACATAAAGCTCCTTTCCCTCTCAAACAGGGTTCTGTATGATTATATTGTTAAACACTCATTACCCCATGACTAGACCCGGCATCATCTATTAAGAGATAAGAATAAACAGCTCACTGGTTTTCTTACTTTGTTAACCAAAGTAGGAGGCATGAAAAATACCAGCATAAACAGCTACCACTTATTGAATGTTTCCCATTGATAGCTAACTAATTTACATATATTTTCTCATTGACTCATTGCAAGAACTTGATACAGTAAGTACTGTTATTACTGGCTCACCCTACGTTTGACTTTGCCTGAACAGTACCAGTGTAAGTATAGCTGTTATCTCAATTATTATAATTTTTGATTAACAAAGCTTTATTTTTATTTTTTATTTTTATTTTACTTTAAGTTCTGGGACACATGTGCAGAACGTGCAGGTTTGTTACATAGGTATACACGTGCCGTGGTGGTTTGCTGCACCTATTGACCCGTTCTCTGAGTTCCCTCCCCTCACCCCCACCCCACAACAGGCCTTGGTGTGTGTTGTTCTCCTCCCTGTGTCCATGTGTTCTCATTGTTCAACTCCCACTTATGAGTGAGAACATGTGGTGTTTGGTTTTCTGTTCCTGTGTTAGTTTGCTGAAAATGCTGGTTTCCAACTTCATCTATGTCCCTGCAAAAGATATGATCTCATTTCTTTTTATGGCTGCATAGTATTCCATGGTGTATATGCACCACATTTTCTTTATCCAGTCTATCATTGATGGGCATTAGGGTTGGTGCCATGTCTTTGCTATTATAAACAGTGCTGCAGTAAACATATGTGGGCATGTGTCTTTATAGTAGAATAATTTCCCTGATGAATATCAATGTGAAATTCCTCAATAAAATATGGGCAAACCAAATCTAGCAGCACATCAAAAAAGCTTATCCATGATGGTCAAGTTAGCTTCATCCCTGGGATGCAAGGCTGGGTCAACATATGCAAATCAATTAATGTAATCCATCATGGAAGCAACCAAAGACAAAAACCACATGATGATCTCAGTACATACAGGAAAGACTTTGATAAAATTCAACATTCCTTCATGTTAAAAACTCCCAATAAAATAGGCATTGATAAAACATACCTAAAAATAACAAGAGCGATTTATGACAAACCCACAACCAATATCATATTGAGTGGGCAAAAGCTGGAAGCATTCCCTTTGAAAACTGATACAAGACAAGTATTCCCTGTCTCACCACTCCTGTTCAACATAGCATATAACTTCTGGCCGGGGCAATCAGACAACAGACAGAAACAAAGGGTATTCAAAAAGGAGGAGAGGAAGTCAAATTGTCCCTGTTTGCAGACAACATGATTCTATATTTACAAAACGCCATCGTCTCAGCCCCAAAACAACTTTAGCTGATAAGCAACTTCAGTAGAGTCTCAGGATACAAAATCAATGTGCAAAAATCACAAGCATTCCTTTACACCAACAATGGACAAGCAGAGAGCTGAATCACGAATGAACTCCCATTCACAATTGCTACAAAGAGAATAAAATACCTAGAAATACAGCTAACGGGATGCGAAGGACCTCTTCAACGAGAGCAACAGACCACTGCTCAAGGAAAGAAAATTTTAATAATCATTGTAAGAAATGGGTAGCATTCTCTCTCTAGTTCAGAATAATACTAAATTTTAATTTTCAAATAACAATCAGGAGGTACAAATTTTAGTAACTGACATCTGTCATCTCTAAACCTATTTTTCAAAATCTAAATAGCATAAGTCTTTTTGGTCTTTTGTCATTTTTTTTTTTTTTTTTTTTTGGGACAGAGTCTCCCTCTGTCACCCAGGCTGGAGTGCAGTGGCGCGATATTGGCTCACTGCAAGCGCCGCGTCCCAGGTTCCCGCCATTCTTCTGCCTCAGCCTCCGAAGTAGCTGGGACTACAGGATCTGCCACCACACCCGGCTAATATTTTTGTATTTTTAGTAGAGATGGGGTTTCACCCTATTAGCCAGGATGATTTCGATCTCCTGACCTCGTGATCTGCCCGCCTTGGCCTCCCAAAGTGCTGGGATTACAGGCGTGAGCCACCGCGCCCGGCCTTTTGTCACATTTATATTCTACTATTGAGCTCTCTGTAAAGGAGCTGGAACAGCTTTCATTTTATTATTGTAGATCATGATATTTTTCATGGATTTAACTGTGCTTTTTAGGCAATTAAAATCATAAGGCTAAAATAAACACATAATTTAGAGTTTTTCCTTAAAATTATTTTCTTGATAAGTTGTATATTTGAATAGGTCATTTATGTATCAAATTGATACGTTTGTGGCAGTGGAGTTATATCTCCCTCTTTTGGAAAGCCAAGGAATGGCATTTTGATTGAGTTTAAATTGTTCTTTTCATATTTTCAGTTTACATAATTTCCTGAACATACAGATTAAAAAATAATTTTTTTCTCTGGAATAGATTTTCCTGGGAAATTTTTTACATTAATAAAAAGTTAAACTTTCACATATATATGCACATGTATATTTCTTTAGATGTGTAGAAAACGATAGGACTTTTGACATGTGTTTCAACCCAGGAAAACTTTTTATTTTGATATTTGAAATGCCTTTATTTTTACTTGAAGAGAGTCAGTTTTACTTTTTCTGTAATTATGCAACGTGATTCATAATGTCTGTTTGAAAAATAGGACCTAATTGAAAAAAAATGGAAAGAAAAGTAGCCCTTCTTATAATCATTAATGGCCTGGCCCTCTAGGCTACCATCCACTCTTGATAGATTTTGTGGGTATTCTTCCTAATCTGTTTTTAGGCATTTATAAACTGTCCTTGCCCTTGTCCTCTGCCTCCCTGTATTTATATGCTTTTTATTATCATAAAAATGTGATTTATACTGCGCCTATTAGTCTTCAGTTTGCTGCACCCCTCCCAATATATCATGGAAATCTCAAAAGGTGCATGATTATGTAAGTTACTTGGGTCAAGTCCATACACATTATTAATAGAGTGATGTCTACAAGGTATAAATTAATATTTATTCTGGCTAAGCATTCTACTTTGATATGAATGACTATTATAAAAAGAAATAAAATTTATTAGTATACTTATTCTAGATCACTCAAGTCTGTTTCTTATAAAGCTAACATAATTTTATAACAGTTGTATGCTTTCTCGAGGTATTAAAATCAGGGCTCCACCTTCATTACCACCGCTTAGAAGAACAAAATGTTCCTTTTCTACCCTCCCTGCTTCCTGCATTTGAGCCACAGCAGTGCTCTGCATTTACCCTGTCAATTGTTCAACAATGTTGAGTATTTTGCTGGATATAGTTTTTGTTTTTAATGTGTACCCCTTTGTAACTCTGCCTTCAGATTTTAAAGGAGAAGTGCTTCAGATTTAAAATTTAAAAATTAACCATTGACATATCCCAAGAAGACCACTTACATGTAATGTGGGAAGAAAATGTTTACAAGAGCCAACAGTAGGTTATTTTACTTTAACAAGTCTCACGTCTAACATCAATCTAGTAATTTTCATTTGTTTAATTTTCATAAATTACTTAAAGAACTCATTTAATCAGCATTTCTAAGAGGTTAAAAACACTACCTCAACCTACAGAAATTAAATGGATGTGTAGTATAATAATATATGAGAATATATACATGTGTGTATATAAATGTGTTACTATTATGAAACACTGTTGCAAACTTCCTTTGAATTAAAAAATTCTCTCAGAATAGGCATTATTTCATATACAAATTAGAATGTAATGAAATAATATAAGTTGAAGAATATACAGGTGATGGCTTTTGTTTGTTGTCTTTGTAAATAACAATGCCGTTGACATTTGCATATTTACATTAAACAGGGTTTACTCTATCATTATGCTAAATATAGTTAGTTTGTGATTGCCAATTAATTCTATGTGATTGACTTCAGTCACATTTACAGTCATGTTGAGAGGTTAGAAGTGATAATAATAATGAAATAATAATCCGTAATGTTTTGCACTGGTAATTACAGTTGCTGATTTTTGCAAATATCTGTTCATGTGAATAGAACTAGAAGCAATCTCATGAACACATTGTTCTCAGCTGAGCAGGAGCTCTTTCCACTTGATCCTGAGACATGAACTCATTTTAAAATTAATAATGAGTTACTACATAAAAATAATTTTAACATCTGAAGAAATTTTGTTGGTTTTCTTTTTCTTTTCAAAATGTTGAGGCATTTTAGACCCAGATGCTCTCAGGTTTGGACATACCTGTGCTATTTGTCTTTGTAGTGCTGGCAGTTTTTGTTTTTGTTTTTTTTTTTTTGGACACATTCAAGTTTTCTGTTTTTGCCATTTAATTTTCCAGGCTCTGCCATTTCCTTACCATTCTTTATGGCTTCAGTCCAGGTTCTGCCTCCAGCCTTTGCTCATGTGAACCTTATTCCACTTCTTTTGTAACACTTCCTTTGATTGTATTCTTCCGAAATGATGTCTTAAGTTAAGTCAAATTATGTTCTTATTTTTCATAAAAAGAGTACTGCTTCTCATCTTAGTTGAAATACAGATACCCCCTCCTCTTCATCCTCTCTGCCCTGAGCGATCCTAGGTATTGCCAACCTCTGTTTCTTTTTGCATGATAACTGTAATAAACTCTGTTTATAAAAAATACATTTTAAAATTTGAATTTTGAAACCAAATGCACAGAGAAAATATTTTTTTTCCCATGCACAGCCCCTTTTTATGATTATTTCTCATGAAAAAGCTGATTCCGAATGTGCACGTAATTATGTGTGGGAAGGTACAGATAGAAATGATTAGTGTCATGAACTAATTAGCGGTGACATTGAAGTGGGAAAGGTTCCCTTGTCCCCCTCACAGGGTGTGCGATGGGGGTGTGGCTCACTCCTTCAGTGCCCCGCTGCTCAAACCGCTACGGGAACTCACAGAGGGGCAGGCTGCGGGACTCCAACCCCGCGGCAGTGGCTAGGGGTGGATGTTTACAGCTCGTGAACCCCCAGCGGGCGTGTGCTACCGTGTGTTTTTAGTTTGCTGTCTATAGGCAGCTTGTGTTAACCAGCTCAGTTAGACCCTCTACCTTGTCACAAGGACAGAGGGTTTTCTGTATCCTGTGTTCTTGCCTTGGTGTACTGGAAGAATCAGATCACATTTGGACTTGGAGAATGAGTGCAAGGTTTTATTGAGTGGAAGTAGCTCTCCGCTGATGGGGGAGCTAGTAGGGAGATGGTTTTCCCCTGGAGCGGGGCCCCTCAGTGGCTCTGGCTGTCCTCAGATTGCCCCGGCCAAACTCCGCCTTGTCCCTCAGTATATGACCTGTGGGTGTGCTGGTGTCTGTTAGGGTGCTCTGCAGCTGGCATTTCCCCTCCACGTCCTCCTGGGTTCCAGCTGCTTATGCTGATGTGGTCCTCTCGACGTCTGGCCACCTGTGTGTCTGCCCGTTGGGGTCCTGGGTTTTTATATGCCCATGATGGTTCATGGCGGGTCAGGGTGGTATTGGAAAACGTAACATTTGGGCTGGAAGGCAGGAGTGCTCATCCTCACCTAGCTCCGTGGGGGTGGAGCCCTAGCCAGGGACCCACCTTTCTCTACCCAGCACTTCCTTTCCCTCTCTGTATTGTTTAAAGGGACCATACTTTTCCCTTCCTAGCACTCACTTATCAGCTCCGTAGTTATCTTTGAGTTTTCCACTCTTTGTGACTGTGTAGATAATGGGATTTTATTAGATTCGGCATCACTGCATTCTCAGGCATAAACGATTGATCCCTGTATGATCTACCTCATGTACTTGCTTCTTCCTTCCATTTCTTATATGAGTTCATTAACCGTATTGAAATCTAGCTGCAAGGGAGTGAGAAAAGTGTGGTTTTAAGCTTTCCATACTCTCTAATACAAAGAAAGAATGCAGAAAGGCAGTCTGACTGACTAAAGAGCCAGTATCTGCTACAGTTTTAAAATAAAAATTATGTATTGAGAAGAAAAGTATCAAGTTTTAATAATGGCATTTAAAGAAACATTGAAAATTGATAAATTTTTTTTTTTTTTTTTTACAAAACTGTTAATGTTTGGCAAAATGATTGATGTGATGCATAGTATGGAAATTGTGAAATTAAAAAAAAAAAGTTAATGGGTTAGAACAACAGGGTAAGATCAGAAGCTTGAGTAAATTTACCAGGCTCTTTTCTGATGGCATTCCCAAGTATAGTGGAAACTTTCTCATAAGTAAATGATGTGAGTTTAAGGACAATCATAGGGATGCTCAGGACCACAAATGGATAAATTCTGAGCCAGCATGGAAGCCTTCAGTGATTTAAATGTGATTAACTTAAATTGATAAAGATATTTAAATTTTATTTTTTGAGAATAATAAATTAGTAGGAAGGGCCGGGTGCAGTGGCTCACACGTCTAATCCCAGCACTTTGAGAAGCTGAGGCAGGTGGATCACCTGAGGTGGGGAGTTCGAGATCAGCCTGACCAACATAGAGAAATCCTGTCTCTATAAAAATACAAAAATTAGCCCGGTGTGGTGGGGGCATGCCTGTAATCCCAGCTACTCAGGAGGCTGAGGCAGGAGAATCATGTGAACCCGGGAGGTGGAGGTTGTGGTGAGCTGAGATCGCGCCATTGCACTCCAGCCTGGGCAATGAGTGAAACTTCGTCTAAAAAATAAATAAATAAAATTAATACAATAAGTAAATTAGTAGGAAGATTAGGCAATGAAGGATTAAATATAATTGTAAATTTTTGTTAAAACATAAGAAATACATTTAAAATGCAAAGCAGAGATTGAGACAAATTTTATTGCAAAATATTTATGATTTGCAAAAGTATTATTACCAGGGTTTTAGGGAATATATTCCCTGTAACCTGATGTTTCCAAACCTCTATGATAATTTATTATTTTTTTATACAGATCTGTCATTTTATTACTGGAACACTGGTACTTGTAGCTACTGTCTTTTACCTTCTCAGGTCTAGCTTTTATCTCCTGAAGCCCTAGACTGCAGATCCCAGAATCTGAATCAAGAGTGACTGGTAGGATGGTGGCAGTGGTTAGAAATCAGGCTCAGGCATCTTTCAGGTCTTCCTCAGGAGTTACTACTGCTTTTCAGGGTTGAAAACTGCTGTCAAAGATACATGTAAAAGCCTCATATTTTCTTACTGAACTAAGGGGGAAACGTTTGTATTCCAGGCGTGTCAGAGTATACAAATCAATCTTAACAAGTGTTTAATGCCGCCGGTGGTTATGGGATACATTTTAGAAAAGTAATTATAAAAAGCATTCGTTTTCTCTATTTTATTTAATGCTTGTACAAATGACTCCCGATTATCTAAAAAATTACACTGTCCATAAAGTTCTGTTTCCTGATTGATCCCTTAATGTAAACATTGATTCAATGGATACTTTAAATGTATTAGCAAACTTACTTTTCTTGTATCTATGTACTGTGAAATGTGTTGTATTTTATCAACTTTTTTTCTTTCTTCCTTCAATGTGTGCATAGTATATTTTAAATATGATTATAAAGTCTGGAAAATTGAGCACTTTCTCACATTTTTCTTTAAGAATACTTTTTTTTTAAGTGTTTCATGCTTTTTTCTTCTAAATTATGTAAGCATCCAATTTTTTTTTCAAGAGAGCTTTTGTTTAGTATGTGATCTTTTATTGCCGTGCCAGAAAAAGGAAGAAAATTACAGTTTGTGACTGTTTAGTTGGGCATTATTTTTGGTTATATTTAATAAAAGTATTTGCACCTTGGCTAAGTATGCCTTCAAACAATAATGAATAAAGGTATGCCTACAGGAAATAACCATTTTCTCCTGACAAAGTGCACACTATACAATCTCATCCATGATTTAAACATTTACACTTAAGCTGGGTTCTTTTATTGAGTACCACAGTTAAGTTTATGTTAAATGTCAAAATTAATGTTTAACTTTCTTCAATTTAAAGTGTGTGGTTTCGTGTGTGTGTTTTACACTTCAGTATGTTCATCTTTATCCATCCTAATATGTCAGTAGCATTACATTTCCCCACATGACTAGTACTCAAATGGAAAATTGTATCTTCTCATGAACATACCATTTTTTTTAAACAGTCAGCCATAGGTCACTCACTGCGTCTCATCTTGTGAATATTCCCCGTGCCTCACTCTTTGGTCAGGTGAGTAATTCCCACGCCTGTGCTTTATTGACTGAATTATATTCACTAGTTTATTCAGTAGTTTTCTCTACTTTTCCAGGGAGGTTATCACACTTAGAGATCAAGCTCAAGTTTGCTGCCTTGTGCCTTTGCTTTATCTACACAAGATAGGGGCATTGATGTTTAAAGATTTAGATATGCCTGAACAAGCAAGGATGAAAGTAAAAAGGTTTATTGTGTAGAACCCTATTATTTACCGCTGTTTCTTCCGATCATCACTGTTTCCACCTCTAGTGCCTGAGTCCTTTGTCTAAAGGTCACTCCAATTCTTGACCATCTTTTATAACCTACTGGAATGCTGTTAAAAAAAAAATCAATTGACAAGAAATTATCCAAATGCATATCTAGTGCTGCTGGTAGTCATTATCTCTTTCCCATTATACAAACTATTTCATCACTTTCTTATTTCTGTATGGTTGTATTTACTTTCATCATTGTACATACATATCTATTTCCAGTTCTTTTTCCTCTAATATCACCTATACCTTGCAAAAGACAGATATTTTGTAGAAGAAAGGAGAGAAAAGAATGATAGTGTTCCAACCTGTGAGACCTTAATTTGTAAAGAATATTTAAAGATTCAAGAGGAATTCATCTCATCCTTAACTGTTTATTTAATAGTCATTAACTATATTCTTGGATGTAATAGTCTTAATGTTTATTAAATACGTAATTGTATGTTTTCTTAAAAGATCCTATAATTTTTAGAATTATGTATTCTGTGTGTAATCTTTGGAATTTCTCTAGATTTCTTTTAGGGGTTATTTCTTTTTTTTCCTTCATGCTGTATATTTTACTTCATTGCAATGGCACTTAGAATGATTGCTTAGGGGCGGGCGCGGAGGCTCATGCCTGTAATCCAGCATTTTGGGAGGCCGAGGTGGGCAGATCACGAGGTCAGGAGTTCGAGACCAACCTGCTAATATGGTGAAACCCCATCTTAAAAAAATAAAAAAAAAAAAAAAAAAAAAATTAGCTGGGTGTGGTGACATGCACCTGTAGTCCCAGCTATTTGGGAGGCTGAGGCAGAAGAATCCCTTGAACCTGGGAGGCGAGGTTGCAGTGAGCCGAGATCACACCCCTGCACTCCAGCCTGGGTGACAGACCGAGACTGTCTCAAAAAAATAAAAAAAACAATAAAAAAGAATGATTGCTTGGGAATCATATTCTTTTCTTCAAATGATTGAATTTATCACCAGATAGACTTTTTAAATTATACTTAATAAAATAGTTTTAAAAGAACTTCAGCTCATCCTACAGTAGTGCTTCCCCATCCTATCACTTCTGAAAATACTTCTTAGTTTTTTTTATTGGCTTTATACCAAATTATAACTCTGTTTACTTAATAGAATTCTAGCCTTCACTGCACACGGATGAGTCTCTTTGAAGCACACTTTTTCAGTAATGAAAACTCACTGATTTTTTCCCCTTTTCATAGCTTTTTTCTTTTATTACGATATTGATCTTTCAATATCTTGGATGTTTAAATCCCATATTTTTGTATCATGTGTAATTCATTCGTTTTCTAGTCTAAGACACCTAATCAATCTTTACATGATTACAACATCTCAGCATTGTTCCTTTTCTTTTCACTTAGGAGTGGTTATTCTCACTTGTTCAGGGATATCGTTTTCAATGCCTGGTTCCTAAATCTCGAATAATCCCTTTGGACTTTGTCTTTTTGTAGCGACCTCACTTTGTAAAGTTTTTGTTCAGGTAATGTACTTGAAATGAAGCAAGCACTTTATCAGTCCTACTTAGTTGTTTCTTTATTTCTTTAAAGATTTGTCTCAGTAGAAAAGCAGAGAAAGAAAAACATATTACAATTGTAATACTCCTTAACTAGGCTAGAAGATAGCGGAACTAGGATATAAACCTTGGGGGATAATACTCCTTTTTATAGGTGCAGAAGCTTCTGTCTGTCTAAATCGTTCTAAGTCAGGGCCTGCTTTTAGAAGTGACTACTGATCTTTATTTACTTTCACAATATTCTGCAGTTTCTACTTTCCCATGTGTAAGTATTACAGAAATGAGTTTGTAATATATTTTTAATTCTTTAATTGGTGTTGTCAGGGACAAAGAAGCTATGTGTATTATACCTCAAAAATAGTCTGTTTTTGTTCTGTGCATTGGTGTCTGCTATCCCAAAGTTTCGTATAAATTGATCTGACACTCATTTGTATCACATTACAGATTTCTTTTTCATAGCTAATATGCTCAGTCTTTTCCTTTAATGAAGTTTTAAAATTATGATTAGTAAGTTTTTATTTTTGTTAGAGAAATCCTTTAACTATCCTATTCAAGCTGTTGCTATGGATTCAGCCTTGGAAAGGTTTCTTGTTTTTTATTGAAGAAAAATAATACATTGTGATGGCATGTTTTAAAATAAGAAATCTAAAACAATGGGAGCTAATGAAATTTTATCTATAGGTTATTGCTTTAGAAGTTCAACTAATTTCGATCCTTTTTTAGTTAAGCTACTAGCAAGGATATCTTCTTTTCTCCTGTGTAGCGTCCAGTCTTGCATAACATAAGAGCTCAGGGGCTTAATCTAATCATTTCCTCTCTCTCTATCCACCTCTCTCAATTCCTGAACGTTGTAGATGTAAAGAGCCTCACAAGGATGATTTTATATGCATATGTCTTGTATAAGTTTATTTGACTAATTGAAAACTATGAACTAAATTATGAGGCAAAGAAAGAGATTTCTGAAATATATGAAGTTTAGTATCCAGATAAAATTAATAGAAAATTAAAATAATTTCAAGAAAACAGTTATGTTTATTTGGTACCCATAGCAGGCTTAATATATAATGTTATTTATATATAATGTCATTATAAATAATATATAATGTCATTTATAGCCTAAATATTACCCTAATTTATATAATCTTACCAATCAACTAATATGATTTTAGAAAAATTCACCCAGGAATTGGTCCTTTATATATCAAGGTCTATTATTTATTAGAAAACTACCTTGATAATTTTAGTGATGTCTTTATTTTAATTCTCCATTAATAGAAATATAAACTGAAAGTTCACAATAAACTAGCAGTTACTATGAAGAGTGTTTCTGATTTTCACCTTCCTAATTAGGAAATTCAGAATGCAATTTTTTCAATAAGTATATTTTTTTGTTCACTGATTATCTGTTTACTTAAATAGTTTCATCTCTGTTTAATGAAGCAAATATGTCAGGGATTGGATAGAAAAAAATATTCCCTTTGCTTTTCCATATGGTAAATTTAGAGCCTTCATTTACATCATGTATGCAGTGATTGTTTTTGTCTAATCTTTGAAAGTACTTACGTTGGAAGAAGGCTAGGTATAAAAACTGTGTATTACAAATTTACTTTTTTTTTTTTTTGAGATGGAGTCTCATTCTGTTGCCCGGGCTGGAGTGCAGTGGCGTGATCTTGGCTCACTGGAACCTCTGCCTGCCAGGTTCAAGCAATTCTCCTGTTTCAGCCTCCCAAGTAGCTGGAACTACAGGCGCCTGCTACCATGCCTGGCTAATTTTTGTGTTTTTGGTAGAGATGGGATTTCTCCATATGGATCAGCTGGTCTTGAACTCCTGCCCTCAGCTGATCCACCTGCCTTGACCTCCCAAATTGCTTTGATTACAAGCGTGAGCCACACACCTGGCCACAAATTCACTTTTTTTTTTTTTTTTAAAGGCTCTTTTATCAAGTCTGGAACTCAGCAATGTTTAGTTTGAAGGAGTTTGCTTTACCTGGGAATCGTCAAGGAGACTTACCTTGTTTAGTGAAGGTCACTGTAATGTATTAGTACATATTTGTCTACTTTTTGGGAGTAGGAAATGAACACAAGACAAATGTATTATTTAGACTATTCATGAAGATAACTTATATCATTTAACTCTTTCCAATACTGACAAATTTCAACTACGTTTAACTATATTTCCATTTTATTCATAGAAAAATTATTGTTTCCAATTTTTCCCTTATTGGGTGTATTAGTTTCCTAAGGCTACTGCATAAATATGTTGGCTTTAAATAATGTAAATGTATTCTGTCATAACTTTGAAGTCCAGTTGTTAAAAATCAGTATCACCAGGCTGAAATCAAGTTGTTGGCAGGGCCATTGTCCCTCTGGAGGTTCTCGGGAGAATGTGTTCCATGACATTTTCAGCTTCTGGTAGTGGCTGGCATTCCTTTGCTAGTATCCTCGTCACTCCACTCTCTCCCTCTCGGGCCACATTGTCTTCTCCTCTTCTATATGTAAAATCTCCTTCTGTGATTGCTCCCCTGCAGAATCTGGAAATGGAGTAAGAATCTCTCCATTTCCAGATACGTACTTTAATCGCATCTGCGAAGACCATCTTTTGTCACGGAAGGTAGCATTCACAGATTCATGGCGCAGGATGTGGATATCTTTTGGGAGGCCGTTTTCAGCCTCGCACAATGGCAAAGAGATTCTTTCCCATATAGCCCTCACAGAAGCTTAATGAATGTTAAATTGGCTCAGCAGAAATAACAAGCAGAACTGTGAATAGAATTTATACAAATAGGTCCTGTTTTAAACAAAACAAAACAAGGATAAGTAGTAAAAGATTAATTTGGTTACAATGAAATTCATGAGCTTTACTTTAAATTATATTAAGTTATTTTAAAGTTTTAGTGATTACAAATTTATGCATTTAAATATGTTTATACTATATATTTGTGATATATATCTTTAATAAAACACACATTTGGCCAGGTGCGGTGGCTCATCCCTGTAATCCCAGGACTTTGGGAGGTCGAGGCGGGTGGATCACCTGAGGTCAGGAGTTCAACACCAGCCTGGCCAACATGGTGAAACCCTGTCTCTACTAAAAATTATCTGGCCATGGTGGCGAGTGCCTGTAATTCCAGCTACTCAGGAGGCTGAGGCAGGAGAATTGCTTGAACCCGTGAGGCAGAGGTTGCAGTGAGCCAAGATGGCACCATTGCACTCTGGCCTGGGTGACAAGAGTGAAACTCCATCTCAAAAAAAAAAAAAACAAAAAAAACCCCACACATTTATTTCTTTGGGATTCAGGTCATTGGTAGAATTGTTAGATTTTCCTCTGGAATATCACTTACTTTTCTACTTAATTACACATTTTTGACTACTTTTTTTCTTTTTTATGTTCCTTCCACCCTCTTCTATAAATTACTTAAAAAGTAATTATAGGCTGGGCGCAATTGCTCGTGCCTGTAATCCCAGTACTTTTGAAGGCTGAAGTGAGCAGATCACCTGAGGTCAGTTGTTCAAGATAAGCCTGGCTAACATGGTGAAATCCTTTCTCTACTAAGAATAACAATTAGCCAAACCTGGTGGCATGTGGCTATAAATGCCAGCTACAGCAAGATAATCACTTGAACCCGGGAGGTGGAGGTTACAGTGAACCGGGATTGCGCCATTGCAGTCCAGCCTGGGTGGCAGAGCGAGACTTCGTCTCAAAAAAAAAAATTAATTATAATATGTATGTATGCCTGTATATTCCTGTTTCTGTCTCTGTGTGTGTGTGTGTGTTTCAGTCTCATTGTAAATACACATATACATATATATGCACACAGAATACTGATAATTAGCATTGTACACTGGTATGGCTATACTTATTAAAATAAAAAATTTTAATATTTGATATATAGGTACTGCTCAGGGACTTTGTTAGTACTACTCCTGCCACCCTCATGTTTCTTACAGAACTTCCAGAACTCAAGACAACTCAGCTACTAAAGGATTAACAGCTGGGAAATGAGGGGGCCTGTTCTCTGTGGCCATCATCTCATCTGATTGGTGGAAACATATACATGTTGTTAAAATATGTTGGGTTTATGTGTGCATATATCAAAACATTGTTTCACACCTTGAATATATATGATTTTTGTTAATTATAACTCAATAAAGCTGAAATTTTAAAAGTCAAATAAAAAAGAAGTGGAAGTAGTGTTTTTCTGTGAATTAGAAATCACTTGTTTGATAATTCACTTTGACCTGTAGCCTATCAGATAGTTATCTTGATTAATATATATATATTTTTCACTCTGCTTTAAGCAAAAATTTTTTAAAGAAAAGCTTCTCCTCACAACATTAGGAGATGTTTGGAGTATAATTGGGGCAATTTGAATTATGTGACTCAGTAACTGTGCCTTTTCTGTTAGCCTGCTACACTTTCCTTCATGACACCGAAAGCTACATTCATTGCCAGCTGTCAGAGCGCGCTAACACTTACTTCTAAGCAGCTGAGCACGCCTGATGTTTTTATACAAAATCGTGGCCACCTAAGGAACACATGATCTCGGTACTTTTCCAGTACATGGAAAATTTGTTTTTTGCAAGAAGCATTTTAAAATATATTCCAAGCATGAATGAATACACACATACACACATACACACACATACACACACTTTTTTGTCTTCATCATTCACTGTTTTTTATATTGTGTATTTGAGTTTTAAATGACATGTTCTAAATAAAATTTGACTTTAAACCATTCACTAAGTTAATTTGGCTTTTGCAGAGTTAGAAGTTTCTTTTATTAAATTACTTTTGTAATCCAATAATGTCTTTTGATGATCACCTCCTGTAAGTCAAATAAATAATTTGGCTCATTAAAAAAGATTATTATGGTATTATTTGGTATTATTGTGGTATTATTTTCATTATTATATTTCTTTCAAGTAATTTGATATATTTTGTTAGGTTGTATTTCTTAATGTGTTAATATACTTAAGGTACACAAGAGGTACACCCTAAGGAGGAGCACACTCTGCAGATGTATGTGTGATTACATGATTCAGATACCTGTAATCCTTACTAAGCTGCTGATATTTTTGGAATCTAGAATCTATACCAGTAAATGAAGTGATAATATCAAAACATATAGCTAGCAAATAAAAACTACTCACAATCCCCTTACCCATATTTAACCTTATTGATATTTTTATATCTTTTAAAATACTTTAGACTGTGAGCTTTTGTGCATTTCCATTAGAAAGATACAATATATTCTTCCATATATCTTAGAAGATTTCTTCTGCAATCTTTAATATGCTTAAATAGTATATTTTTTTTTAACAACTATGCATTATTCAGTCACTCTGTCTTTGCTAATAGAAGTAGCACTAAGACTAATAGACAAGGACATAGTTTTGTTGGGCACATCTCTGATTGTTTCCATGGGGCAAGCTTTTATAATTAGTATTGCTGATTCATTGAAGTTATTTTTTTCTTTTAACTTTATTTATTTATTTATTTATAGACAGGATCTTTCTCTGGTACCCAGACTGGAATGCAGTGCCGTGGTCATAGTTCACTGTACCCTTGAACTCTTTGGCTCAAGCGATCCTCTCACCTCACCCTCCTAATTAACGAGGATTGTATGCATGCATCATCTTGCCAATTTAATTTAAATTAATTTAATTTAATTTTATTTTTCATTAATATTTTGTAGAGACCAGGTCTCCTTATGTTGCCCAGGCTGGTCTCAAATTCCTGACCTCAAGTGATCCTCCCATCTTAGCCTCCCAAAGTTCTGGGATTGTAGGTGTAAGCCACTGTAACTGACCTGGAATTAATTTTTCTGAGTTTTTGATGCAGATTGTCAAATTGCTGTTCAGAAATTTTATACTGCTTTATGCTCACACTAGCGGTGTATCAGACCTCCCATTTGACAGTATCAAGTGAACTCTTTTAAACATTAGCTACTAGACTTGTTGTTGAAAGATCAATCAAGCCAACTCTTTCTTTCAATTTGCTCCATAGCATGCTGACATTTTGAGGTTGTGAGTTAAATGACTTAAAGTTTTCTCTAAAAATTTTTCCGACTCGAATTCGAACTCATTGGAGCATAACACAGATGCAGGATGTATCCTCCCCCTCACCTAAAGAGTTTTGTGAGCAAAGTTTAGTGCATAAAGGGTGTAATCTTTACTCTCTGCATTGTCTCTCAAATTAAATTTACTTATTATGATACTCTTGTTTAGTTATGGAGATTACAACAATTTAGGAACAGAAAGTGAAAAGCAAGGTGAGATGGCTACTATAGACAGGTGTACTAGTGAGGAAAACCTAAGTTACTGTAAAAAAAAAATGCTTGCAAAATTCAGAGGCCTAAAGAGTAGAGATATTTATTATGTAACAATCACAAGTCAGTGTTCCGGATCTGGTAGAAAGTTTTGCTCTACTTAACATTTGGGTGCAATTCCATTCATAAGAGAGAAGGAGAAAATGGGAAAATTAAAATGCTCCCCTCCAACAAGCAACCCTAGTAGAAATGACTCTTAGAGTAGGAGAAGACAGAACTTTTGGAAACAAAATATTGAAGTTATTCACTGAATGAGCAAATACTCCTTTGTCAGGTCAGTGATTTGATTTTACCCTGCCTACAAACTTAGAAGTTAACCTGTTACCATACCATCGATTCTGACCCAGGACTCCTAGAACAGAAATAAATTATTTTATTACTCATGGCACAGTGGACATCATATTTTCATTGGCTCCCCTTGTCCTCCAAACCCCGTAGAGGTGACACTGTATGACCCAGATGACTGCTGCTCACACATTGGCTAGATAATATTGTGCTGCTCACAACATAGCTAGATAATATTGAGCCTGGAGAATCCCTTCTTTTGTAGCAGCTCTGTGCCTTCAAGGGTGTCATTATGTTATCCTCGAAGGCTGCTCACTAGAAAGACAGCCCTAAGAAATGGCTGCCATTAACAATGATCAGGGCCTTGCCATCTTGGTGTACCCAGCAAAAGATGTAAGAGCTTCCGAGAACCATGCAGGGACTGTTCCTTTCAACATTCAACACCCATCATTCAGTAGCCTCTGGAGACATTTCTGTGTACAGCAAGATGAAGGAATTAGTGTTCCAAAGGATGTGGGAGTTAAATTCAGCTTGAAGTAAAAATTTTAATGTCTTCAAATTGCAAGTATTTTCTCTGCCTAGAGACACCTTCAGAAATGATTATTAGTTTATGATCTGCCTTTTACAAGCCATTTACAAAACAGAGAAAGCATAGATGGATAGATTAGCCAAAGTGGTAGTCACTGAAAACTGATTTATAGTATTTTGTTTCCTCATACATTATTCTGGGTTGATAAGTGAGCAGAAGGCCCTTTCTCAAACATATTTCTGTAGTACATTATACTACGGATTCATGTAGGTTAAGGGACTCTTTTTTTTTTTTTTTTTAAGGTTAAAATAATCTAGAAGTAGGTTGGTCTTATTGCTTCATGTTTTGTGACAATCGCTTGAATAATAGCAACACCTGGTGATGATTAGCTTTAATAGGTGGGAGGCATAATGGAGGAGAAATAATTGTATTCATGTAAGTTAGATATTCGTTTCACCACTTACCCAGCCTCTCCATTGTAAGCCATAATTTATTATTTTTTGGCATCTGCAGGAAGTGCTGTGGAAGCCTGTTCAGAGAAGAGAAGTGAATATTAGAAGCTCTGTGTTGAGCTTTTGGCTCTGCCACTTGGTTATTTTGGGACTTTTGGCAGCTTACATAATCTCACTTAATATTTGGGTCACAAAGATTTTCTGGAATCAAGTGAGATAAGAATGTAAAAGTCTTTACAAACTATAAAGCATTATACAAATATTTAGTTACTAAGAATTGTGAGTACTTAAGCTTTTGTCTATTAGAGGAGACTGAAGAATACGTTCTCTTCAATGATAAGGGCATAATATAGCTTTTAATCTGGATTTTAAAAATTATATTCTACCTCCTTTTAGAAAGTTTAGTAAAAAAGATAACTTTGTGTAAAGCTACAATTTCAGCCTGGTGCATTGGCTCACGCCTGTGATCTCAGCACTTTGGGAGGCTGAGACAGGAGGATCACTTGAGCCCAGGAGTTCAAGACCAGCCTGGACAACACAGAGAAACCCAATTTCTACAAAAAATATCCCAGCCCCCACAAAATTAGCTGAGCATGGTGGCACCTGCCTGTAGTCCCAGCTCCTCGATAGGCTGAAGTGGGAGGATCACCTGAGCCGGTGAGGTCGAGGCTGCAGTGAGCTGTGATCACACCACTGTACTCCACCTGGGTGACAGATTGAGACCCTGTCTCAAAAAATAAATAAATAAATAAATAAATAAAAAGCTACCATTTCAATCATTTGGAAGTTCCATTTATATGGCTGGATAAATTCAAAATCATTTATTTCGTTCTAAGTCTTAATAGTAGATTCAGTAAAAAAAAATAAATTTTATTGTTATTTTTTATTATCAAAAACAGTAGCAGTATTGTTGGCAGATATGTGAACGGATGATTAAAGGAGCTAATGCTTGCTTTTGTATGGTAAAGAATACAGCAAATAGGAGGTAAAAGAAGTTGAGAAGGCGTGGAAAATGTTTGCATGTGTCTGTCTGTGTGTGCACTTTGGAAGTGTTAATCAAACCTGTTCTTCTTCTTAAGCTTCCTGAACATGTTTTCATTAGTTGCTATAGAAAGGAAACAAAACAGATGGTTATATAACTCACTAATTCCTTGTTTTAATGGAGTAGGATGATTTTCTCTCATTGATTGATTTATTGACAGAAGCTTCCAAATAATATTCTTGTCTTTTTCGTATCTACTGTTCGTTTAAGTAAGCACTCTCATGGCTAGTTTGCAGTGGTGGAAATTGCCAGAAAGCCATAAAACGTTCACGCTGGAAGTTACTTTAAGGATGATATAGTAACAGCAGATGAGAAAACCAACATTGATAGAATTATGTTCCTGAAGGTCGCACATCTGTATGGTCGTCTAGATTCTGAAGATCATTCATCCTCTCCTACTTGTAGCAGTGCTCCTAAACCATTATGTATTATCAGAGTTCTGGACGTATTTTAAAGCAATAACATCTCATTCTCTTTTTAGGTAGTTATTACTAGTAAAAGCGGAGAGACCTTGTATCGTATTTCACCGTGGGCGAAGTATGTGGTTCGTGAAGGTGCTAATGTGAATTATGATTGGCTACACTGGGATCCAGAACACTCATATGAAGTGAGAACAACAAATCTTTCAATAAATTATTGTTCCAACACTTCTAGGAAAGTTAATTTTTACTTTTGTAACTTTTATAGTAATGTTCAATGCTTCTCCTCACTGACAGTTGAGTATTTCACATCATAGTGTTCCTCTTACACTGTGCGTGTATCAGTCTGTCTTCTGCAGCCAATAACATATAGAAGCTAGTTTTTGTGTAGCCTGTTTTTGAGGTTAAGGAAAACAGAATACTAAATTGCTTTATACTAATCTGTAAGGGATACTGTGTTTTTTTTTTTTTTTTTAACTACAGTTTCTGATTTATCAGAGACTCTTTAGTGCAATATTTCTCAGTGTCATGGGTTTGAATTGTCCTTAGAAACATGGAATAGGGAAGACCATCTCATGAATGTATTAACTAGGGTAATTTTTACCGCCATATTATTGACAAGTGTTCTGTGTATGTTTGAACTCACTTTCTGTCCTTTAAATCATTGGAGTTTGTTGATATATACTTTGCATTAGATAATTACCTCTGTATTTCATGGATCTTACATTTTCTCTGAGGCCTAAGCTCAAAAAAAAAATCTTTACTCAATGATAAGGTATACGTTATTACATGATTTATCTTTTAAAATAGGTCCACTAACAGGACTATAAGGACTTTTTCCTAAAATAAAATTTAGTGACTGTAGCCAGTGCCTTTTATATGTGAGAATAGTTCCAAGTGTTTAAGTATATTCACCACTTTTTAAAAATATACTTAATCAGGTAGTGTCATACCTGAATTCCTGGTTTAATTCTGTATGTAATTTATATTCTGTAGTTTAAGCATTCCAGACCAAAGAAGCCACGAAGTCTAAGAATTTATGAATCTCATGTGGGAATTTCTTCCCATGAAGGAAAAGTAGCTTCTTATAAACATTTTACGTGCAATGTACTACCAAGAATCAAAGACCTTGGTAAGTAATAACTGTGATTTTTATTCAGATAAAATTTTAATGAGTCTGTTCTCTTATTAGAAAAGCTAATTACAAGTGTCTCTTTTTTGTGTTAGGAGATTAAATATGTAATAGAAATACATTTTATTTTAGGCTTCTCAAATTGCCCTGTAATAGTGATAGCATAGAAAAGAGAAATGGAATAAGATAGAGCATAAGAATTAAAGATATTATTCCAATTTCAATTTTAAGTAATGTGAACGGATGACTTCCAAAATTATAGATAAATATGTAAGCATAATTACTTTTTTACTGGAGGAAGAGTTTATCAATTTAAGTGATCATTGATTATAGCCTGTTCATTTTAGTCTGTTAAGGAAAAAAATCTTGTATTTGTAATGTGCCTGGAACTCATTTTGTATCAGAGTTATTTTATATAGCCCCTGCCTGGATGACTTATTTAACAAACATTTATAGAATATCTATGTGAGACACATTTTGCTAGATATTCATATATTGAACTGTACTGGCACAGATCCTGTTTCATAACAAGCAGGAGAGTGAATAATATATTGCTGAATTATTGATTCAGTGTATTTTAAATCTGTTGTTTTTATAGGTAATGCTATTTAAAATAATTTGACAGTATATTTAACACCTGCTTCAATGGCTAGGCAGGAAGATAAAGCATATTTAATTATACTACTTCTGCTAGGGAGTCCAAATTTTGGCTAGAAGAAAGGTTTGTAAGCCATGGTTAAAGTTTTCAGTTATGTATGGATTATCTGTGAGGGTAAAGTCAGGTTCCAGAAACCAAAATTAATTAAATATATAGAATATTTAGTATTAATTATAATTAATAGATATTATGCTAAACTATTATATTTGAGATATTATTTTGTATTATGGAGTAATAAATTGCTTATGACCCAGTTCTTGCAGAACGTTCAGCAGCACAAGGATTCTCTTACTCATCTTTGTGTCTGAATTCCCTAGCCTAGTACCTGGAATAAAAGTGAATACAGGAATGATTAATGCCATTAAAATTAAGAATAAAACTATAAATTTGTGCTTGTACAAGATACCAACCCAGAAGAATGAAACTAATCTGATACCTTTGTTTATAAGTACATTTACAAGTATAGTTGCATATTTAAATGAACTGCCATTAAAAATGAACTTATATAAACCTTAAGAAAATTATAAAGCTTGTATGAATTGGACTTTGAGAGCAGAATATGAATATTTTCTATGTATGTTACAGAACTGTAACTTCCAAAGTAATGAAATCATATTTGATCATTTTACCAAATTATACTTCAAGAAGAAAAACCTATTTTTCTTAGCTTTTTTCAGACCAATACTTTTTCCCCTGATTACTTGCTTATATTAAAAAATATTAGAATTTTTTTAATGTTATATATTTTTAAAACACAATATCTACTTTTTTGAGTCACTTTATTTACTGTTAGAGCAAAACATATCCAGATGGAGAAAGTAAGGTGATGTGTGTTTGTGCACATACATGCATATTTGCACTTGGAAATAATTTTATAGGTGCAAATTATATAGTGGAAAGTAGAAGCATTAATGCTAATTGCATAAAAGCTACCTTGTGGGTGGCTCATGCCTGTAATCCCAGCACTTTGGGAGGTCGAGGTGGTGCGTCACCTGAGGTCAGGAGTTCGAGACCAGCCTGGCCAGCATGGTGAAACCCCATCTCTACTAAAAACACAAAAAAATTAGCCAGGCATGGTGGCATGCACCTGTAGTCCCAGCCACTCGGGAGGCTGAGGCAGGAGAATTGCCTGGCAGGAGAACTTGGCAGGCGGAAGTTTCAGTGAGCCAAGATCACGCCAGTGCACTGCAGCCTGGGCGACAAAGCGAGACTCCATCTCAAAAAAAAAAAAAAAAAGAAAAAGAAAAAAAATGCTACCTCTGAAAAATGTGGGTTTGGTGCTATTTCTTATGCTATATAGTAAAAAGGACTGAAATATATAGAAATAAATAGAAAGAGTCAAAATAAAAAGTATATATCATGCAATTGGTTTTTTTTATTTAGGTTTCATAATCTTCAATATGAATATTACAAGTGTAACTGATGTTTAGCATATAGAGATTGCCATCTTTAATATGCTAAAACCAAATTAAGCAAGTTTGCATATTATTTATTGCTTGTTACAATTAAGGTATATCAAATAGCTAGTCAGAATACAGCTGTAAGAGACTATCCAATGTTGTTAGAAGGTCAAACAAAAAATGTTAAAGTAGTAGAACTTTTCAAGACGATCAAAGCTTCTAGATTGTAAATTTTAATGTATTTGGAATGAGGATGCTTTTTTTCCCCATTACTTTTTTTTTTAAATGTGGCTTTTAATTTATATTTGACCATTGCCTTACATAGGATACAACTGCATTCAGTTGATGGCAATCATGGAGCATGCTTACTATGCCAGCTTTGGTTACCAAATCACGAGCTTCTTTGCAGCTTCAAGGTAAAATCAAAGACTCATTATGTTCATTTTTATTTTGAGCAAATAATTTAAATAAACAAAATGAAATTTTACATTTTATATAACATTCTGTAACATTTTAGGGTTAACAGAGTTCATAGAAACTGAACGTTTTCTTTTACTAAGGCCGTACACTCTCTTCCCGTCCAGCCTTAGAAATTGTCCTTGATTTTATGTTGCTGTTCGTGGGATGATTTGTGATATAGAATGTCCAGTTACCTGCTGAAATTGTCACATATTTGGAGGCCCAAGGTTTAGTCAGAAAATCTTATCCTATGAAAGCCATTCTTGTGAGAGAGCACGTCGTTTTCCGGAAAGAGACTGACTCATCTAGGAAGGTCACTGAAGAGGCCCTTGGTAGGACAATTACTACTCATTGGTAGGACAATTACTACTCACAGAAGGACTGCCCTTCCCTCCAGGCGGAAATGGATGGAATATTGTTCTCAGGACAGAGAAGACACCACAGGCTTCTATGCAGTTAACGAGGTGCTGATCTAAATGACCACAGACTGAAGAAGTCCAACACTCTCAGTGTTGTGGAGTTTATGACATATGGCATATAGACATTGCTCCCATCATCATTCATACAGATTATTATTTTTTAACTGTAATAAAAGCTAACATGAAAATGACAGGGAGCTATAATCAGAAGTCTGATCAGTTTAGAATAGATCAGAACAAATACTGCAAGTGAGATCTAAAACACAGCTAAGAGTTAACTGGTGAGAGGGGTGAAGTGGGTGTAAATAGGTGACATTCCAGGCATAGAAAAAAGATACTGGTTCATTTACCTGTTTCTCTTTATATTAGTTCTCCCTGAATAAGTTTTCTATAATACTGTCTCCAAATCCTCCACTCCAGTTCTTTCTTGAGCCCCCTCCAGGTATGCTGTCTGCCTCTTCACTGCAGCTGCTTTTGTCAAGGGTATTAGTGACCTTCACATTGTTGAGGACAATGGGCAATTCTTAACTTACTTCAACTGTCAGCACCCCTTGGTACAGCTGGTTACTCTCACCTTCTTGAAACCTTTTTCTTTCCCTGGCTTCCAGAATAGCTTAACCTCCTGTTGTTGCTTTTCCCACCTCACTTCTTGCTTACTGTTAATTCCCTTTGCTCCTTCCTCTTTATCTTTATGACCATTAAATATTGGACCATTAAATAACGGAACTCAGTACTCAGTTCCATTCTCTTCTTCATCTGCATGAAATACGTGGGAGGATCTCATCAAGTCTCATCCAGTTTTGTAGCTTAAATATATGCTATATGTTAACTCCCAAACTTATGTCTCTCTGACCTATCTTATGAACTTCAGAAAGTATATATTTGATGTTAGGGTATCTAATACTTTTATCAAACTTCATGTGTCCAAAATTAAATTTCTGATCTTAACTTCAAACTTCCTCCCCCTACCATCTTCTCTACTGCAGTAAATGACATTTTCATCTTCTAGTTGTTCAAGCCCCAAATCTTGGCATTATACTTGACTTGTCCCTTTCTGTTCCTCCCTACACGCTAGCTATTATAAAATCTAGCCATCTGTAACTTCAAAATAGATACCAAATCTGGCTGCTTCAACTGCCCCCACTACCACCACCCATGTCCAACTTGTGGTTATCTTTTACCTGGATTGTTTCAATAGCCCTTCGACTGGTCACTGTGTTTTCTCATGCTCTCTTTCCCCTTCTCTTACCTTTGGTCTACCAATTATGGTCAATTTTTCTGCCTGGTGGCCAGAGTAATCATTTAAAAATTAAAGTCAGATCATGTCGCTGTCTTGCTCAGAACCCCTAATAAATCCCTGTCTCATTCAGAATAAAAGCAAAAGACTTTACACTGGTCCCCAAGGCCTCATTTGATGTGCTTCTTGGCTGACTCTTAGAGCTCACCTCTTTTCTTTCTTGATCATTCCAGTTACAGTAACCTATTTGCTTTTTTTCAGATGCTCTTAGCTCATCCCTACCCCAGTGCCCTGCACCTGCTGTTCCTTTCTGTCTGAATGCTCTTACCCTTAGATATTCTTATGCCTTGCTTCTTACTTTTTTTCTTGCTCAAATATTGCCTTTTCCATGAACTTTAACTTATGACCCTCTTTAAAATAGCAAACCTTCCCGTCCCACCAGTGGATTTTCTTTGTTTTCTTTTGGACACTTATTATTATCTGACATTCTACGTATTTTGCTTGTTTGTTGTCTCCCAGTGGGAATGTAAATTCCATATGGTCAGTGGTATTTGTTTTTTTCACTAGTGTATCTCCAGAACATAGAAAATGTCATGGCACATGGTAGATAACTTTAGTAAGTATTTGGCAAACAAATAAAGGAATGAATGAAGGAATGAGTGAATGGCTGAATGAAAAAACTTTAAGGCTGTTTATTATTGAACATGTTGTTCAATGAGTATGAAAATGGATAGGTGGCTGGAATAAAAAGAGGGTGTGGGAGAGTGTCATAAGATAATTAACATTATTGGAAAGAGCCAGTAGATGGTGCAGTAGGCCATGATCAGGACAATGGTCTTCACGCTGGGATCAATGGGATCACAAGTATGATTTTTAAGTAGGTGACATGATCTTATTTGTAGTTTAAAAAGATAGCTCTTGCTGCTCAGTGGAGTTGGCTATCAGGAGACTTGCTGTATACTTAGCACCGTACCATATCATAAGGAGCCTGATAGTAACAGCTGCTGCCCTCAAGGAGTATATAGTCTAGTGAGGAAGAGAGACAGTAAACAATTGAAGGCAAGGGTGACTATTTAAAGGGCAAAGTTGATGCCATGGATGACTATAACGTCAAAATTTTACACAAGTTAAGAAAGGCCTTCTTCTGTGAGTAATTTTTGTTACCTATTTCATTCAGACTGTGGGGCTACCTTTAACACAAACACACCTGCTTGTGAGCTACCCATCTTATTTACGTGGTGACAAACGTGGCACATTGTCTTGGCCCACTAGTAACTGTGGGCATTCTATTTTTGGAATAAGTGCAGGAGGGATAGCCTCAATCAAGGCACCGTGGATATTCAAAGAAATTCTTGAAGAGCCCCTTAATCTCAGATGTACACACTGAAAGGCATGGGCAAACATGAGAGCAGGAGTGACTGACTTGCAGGTGGAAATCAGAAGCTCTGAGAATAGAGGGGCAGAGTTTTATTATTTACATCCTCAAAATGTGAATTTTGGTTGGGGTATAAATCTACATTTAATAGCCCGATTTAATAATTTGATTTAAATTGTTTTCTAACTTAATGGTTTTAAATTTGCTTAATATCAAACATGAAGCAAATCTGAGTTGTATCCAAGTATCATATCACATGCTGCTTGGATGTTTAAAGTATCTAGTGCTGTGATGGTGAAGCAGTTGAGGCACGATTGACCATGTCCTCTAAATGTGATGTAATCTTCTTTTTGCTGTGTTCTTTACTGTTAGCCGTTATGGAACACCTGAAGAGCTAAAGGAACTGGTAGACACAGCTCATTCCATGGGTATCATAGTCCTCTTAGATGTGGTACACAGCCATGCTTCAAAAAATTCAGCAGATGGACTGAATATGTTTGATGGGACAGATTCCTGTTATTTTCATTCTGGACCTAGAGGGACTCATGATCTTTGGGATAGCAGATTGTTTGCCTACTCCAGGTAGGTACATACAATATAGAAATGTTTTCTATTGTTGCTGTTTAAGATTAATTTTTAAGAATTTCCCTAAATTCATTGTGTGTGTACTCTCTTGCTTGTACTTAAAGTTCTTAATTGGATTTATTTTTATTGTACAGGGAATTTTACCTTGGTTTGTATAGCACATGTATTTGTGGTATATTGCATTAAATTTCAATTTTACATATCTTATGCCATGTAAAATATATTGGTTATATGGTCACTTAAAAATTTTGCTGTGAATCATTTTTTTTTAATATCTAAAAGGCAACTTTATCAAGCCAGTCTCCTTTTACTAGAGAAATACATTAAGTAGGCTATTTAAAAAAATCATACTTCATTGCTTCATATCTTAAAATTACATGCTTTTGATTACAGCTAAATAAATTTATAACTATAAAACAATAGTTACTAGTATATAATATGTTTCATGTATGGTGCCAAGTGTTTTAAATATACTAGCTGCCTATTTTATCTTATTTAATCTACACAGCAACTCTACTTACATGTAGTAAATACTATTGTTATAGCCATCTTATAGATAAATAAACTAAGGCTTAGTGTTGAAACCATTTGTTAAGATCAAACAGATCTCTGACCTCTTCTAACATCTAAGGAGAAGGGTGTTTTAGGTGATTAAATAGTTTATGGCAAAAATTAAAAAGAAAAATTAAAAACCATGAACTTGTGTTTATTATTTATAGTAAGTGAAAAAATGAAAATGTCAAGCGTATTAAAAAGTAGCAAAGTATCAAGTAATGTATAATATATATTTCTATAATATACATATTTTATAATACATATATGAGATATGTATATGTATTATATACATACTATATATAATTATATATGTATATGTATTTTTGAAAAAAATGAATTTTCTTTCCAGTGTTGCATCATACATAAACATAAATATACCTGGAAAACAGGCTATATAGAAAAATGTCTCAGCAAATAATTTTATAAAATGAAGAAGTCTCATTTTTCAACCTAAATTAGATGATTTGTATATGAAGGAAATTCATACATTGTTTCTGGATATCGTGCATTATTTTATATTTCATAGCCGTTCAGGAAACACTCATGCCAGATAAGGCAGTGTAATAGGTGAGATAAGAAGCAAGATGGTAACAGGGTTCCTGGCCTAGCCTCACTGTGGTACAAACTGATTAATCATTCTTATTCTCAGGCTTTTTATTATAGAAGGAGGCAGAGTTTGCGGGCTAATATAATTTTGCTCATGAAGGTATTTTGCATTCATGTCACCTTTTGAACATTAATTTTTATGCCACAGATTTATAGCAAATAAAAAAGACTAAATCTTCATTAATTCTGTGATCTATTAGGTTGGTGCAAAAGTAATTGTGGTTTTTGTCCTTACTTTTATTGGCAAAAAACTGCAATTACATACCTCTACTAATTACATCATTGAGTAAATCTTATAGAAGTAGAAATTCAATTAATTGAACTCTCTGGTTTATATTTGGATGAATGAGGGGTGACTCTTGTAGAAGTGTGCCTTATGAAAGACATATATTTATTAAGTAGTTAGATTTTTATGTTTGAAAATAATTATTCTGTAGAACTATACCTTAAAAAGAAATACATTAAGTGGATGGATTTTTATATTATACAACATTTTTATTTTATGCACGTGTTTATCCTAGTGTACCTTGTTGTACCAAAGTGCATTTAAACTTAGCCAATTTTCTAAACAAAAGGGATCATACATCATTGTTTTCCAAAACATTTCTATTACAGAAATTGTGACAAACTCAACATTGTTATTTAATACTTGTCTTCTTTTTTATTGAATTAGCTATTAATCTTTCTCATGTGCATGCTTTTGGTAAATAAAGCATCATATGGTTTATTTATTTATTTTTTTCTGCTGTCATATAGGCTTAGTCCTCTGTAAATACAGTTTTATGAAATTGCAATTGTATTATCCTACATGCCATTCTATTTGACCAATATTGAACTTTTCCCATTTTATAGAATTAGTATTTTCTATATAGATTTATACTATTAATGTATTAGGGTTCTCTAGCGGGAGAGAACTAATAGGATATATATATATGTATATATGAAGCTATATATATATCAAGGGGAGTTTATGATGAGAACTGACTCATACAGTCACAAGGTAAAGTCCCACAGTAGGTCATTTGCAAGCTGAAGAGCCAGGAAGCTAGTCCAATAGTACAGCCTTTAGTCTGTGGTGAAAGTCCCAAGAGTCCAAAAGCTGAGGGACTTGGAATTTGATATTCGAGGACAGGAAGCATCCAGTACAGGAGAAAGATGGAGGCTGGAAGACTAAGCTAGTCTAGTTTTTCCACGTTCCTCTGCCTGCTTTTATTCTGGCTGTGCTGGCAGCTGATTAGATGGTGCCCACCCAGATTGAGGGTGGGTCTGCTTTTCCCAGTCACTGACTCAAATGTTAATCTCCTTTGGCAACACCCTCACGGACATATCCAGAAACAATACCTTGCATCCTTCAATCCGATCAAGTTGACAGTCAGTATAAACCATCACAATTAACCATCACAATTAGTTATGACATTATTGAACAATATGGATAAAATCCTCCAAAGCCAGTGTATATAAATTCATTTAAACAAACACGTCTTAGCATTCATGATCAAAGTCCTACTTTGCTCTTTTGGTTATTTATTGCTGCTTAATAAACAAGCCAAATATTTAGTGACTTAACAGCAATATTTGTTTTGTTCCCAAACTCACAATTTGGGTATACCTCAGTGTGGACTGCTCTTCTTTTCTTCACCTTGTGTCAGCTGGGGTGGCTCATGTAGGGGACAGAGCATCTGCTTTCAGGATGGTTCACTCACATGGCCTACAGTTGGTGCTGTCAGCTAGGAGCTCAGCCTTGGTGAGATTGAGGACCCCAGCTCCTCTCCTCCTAGGCCACTCCACAGACAACGTGGGCTTTCTCACAAGAGTGACAGTCCCAAAAGACAGGATGTGCAAGCTGCCATTTTATGTGGTCTGGGTTTAGAACGTGGCAGAGTGCCATTTCTGCTGAAAGCTACTGGTCAATCACAGTTTCAAGAAAACTTGAAAACTTGTTAGTTTATCTAATAAAACTTGTTAGATATGAACATTTTTGCACATAGCCTTAGAATTCCTTAACACCCTCCCTTTGAAGGGGCGCTGAGTTACTTTAACCACACACAACAAATATGCCGCTTTACAAATTCAAAAGAGATGTACTGAAATACCTGTTCATGTGGAAATATTATTTACTCAACCATATTTCTCTTATGAGAAATATCAGAGAGTTATGTCTGAAATAGGCTTTTTTTTTAAAAAAAAATACACCTTTCATTATAAAATAATGCCATTGTAGATAATTAGAAAATTTAAAAAGGCACACAAAATTCAAAATAAAAAACTGTATTTAAAAAATGTGAACAGCGTACTTGTATTTAGCTATATGTGAATGCATTTAATGAATATTCCTTACATGCATATAAATATATAACCCAATCCTTCACTTTCACCCTCTTCATAAAATAGCTACTCTGCCTGTAATTTTGAGTTTGTTCCTTATTCAGATGAAATCAGAGACTACAATTTATATTTCATATTTTAAATATGAGTATTTCCACCCCTTACATTTGTTAGGCTGATTAATTTTATAACCCATTGACAAATAGACATAAACATGGCACATGGCTTGCTTAAGACCTAAGCCTCTTCTTTGAAAACTTCTGTCATAATTTTTGAAATTATTATATTTACTGTTTGAAAAAATTGATGTTATAGAATTGCTTCTGTAGAGATATGCTACTGATGCTCATTTTATCTTATCTATATGTCACAACCTGTCACCATTTAGAATCTGTGATTCAAGTGCCATCATCAAAGTTATCAGAATTAAATCTCTTACTCTGAGTAATACCAGAGATCCTGACTGTGCTGTTTCATTACCTGCTATGAATAAATTTCCAATCAGGAGCTGCCCATGTTTTAATTTTCTGTCTACTCGGCTGAACTGCCTTCTAGTTTTGCTAAATTAGTAATGACAGTTCATAACAGAGATTGGGTTGTCCTTTATTTGGTAAAGAGAACTTTCTGACAAGTATGTCACCCATAAGTTTCCAGAGTTTCTAGAATTAGTAATAATGAATATAATGTGGTGGCCCCAGTTTTAAATTCTGTTTGCATATTCCTCTGGCACTATATAAATGCACGTTTAAGACAATGAAAATTTATTAGGTTTAAATAACTATTATGCCATAACCATTACTAGATCTTCAAATGAATATCTTTTGTTTGTTAAATATTTCTTTCAAAGATAAAATACTGACTTCTAAAGGAGATAGCAAAGTAGATCTAATGCTCATATTTTTCCTCTTTAAACTTATGTTTGGACACAAAATTAATATAGTTACATTTCATCAGCTTGAGTTCATAATATGGTAACCATTAGGCTGAAAGATATTCTCTTTTCTTGAGCAACTAGAGTTGTTTTCAGAAACAAAAATGAGTCCAGTTGGCCTTTTTAGGGTCATAAGTATATGGAATAAAGTACCCTTAGTATAGACACTATATATAATATTTGAGGCTTCTTAACTATGGTAGGCGTTTTCTACAAGTTACAATGTGGAAGGAAATTCAGCGGGTTCTCCCTGCTCAGAGTGGATTTTTGTATCTGAGCTAATTATTCTGTGATACCTTACCATATGGCTTTTCTGTGGTTAATTAGAATTGAGGTAGAATGGTAAGCCAGCCATGCATTCCTGAGGTAAACCCTCATGACCATAGATGCCAGTATTCTAAACAAAATTTTAGCATAATTATATGTGATATTACATCATGACCAAATCAGTTCTCAATGACAAATATTAATTTGAGGATTATTATGCATCAGTATATTAGCAAATGAGTATATGACACCATCATGATTAGCAAGATTATTTAAAAACTAAGCAACCATGACGTGAATGGAAAACTCTAAAATATTTTTAAGAAGATTTTTAAGCCATGCACTACTTTTTGATTTTGTCATTGAATTACAAAAAGAACAGTTCACCCAATGACAAAAACAAACAAACAAAATACAGAAAAAATAGCATACAAAGGATAAATGTGTACAACCACATTTGAAAACAATTTGGCATTATTTGGTAAAGTTAGAGAGATATATATACTATGATGCATTAGTCAGTATATATGCTTGGAGCATATGTTTGTCAGAAATTTTGGAAAGATAGACTTAAAAAAAAAATCACTCCTTTCAGAGTACAGTAGGCTCCCCCATTTATCAGTGGTTTTGCTTTCTGTGATTTCAGTTACTCATAGTACTTTAGCCTGAAAATATTAAATGGAAAATTCCAGAAATAATCAGTTCATAAATTTTTGATTAGTTTTCAATGGTAGCCTAATGCTACGTCACAATGAGGTCATTCACCTCACTTCATTTTGTCATGTAGGCATTGTATCATCTTCATAGCATCACAAGAATAAGGGTGAGTACAGTACAATATTTTGAGAGAAAGAAAGATATTCACATACATTTTATTACAGTACATTGTTATAATTGTTCTGTTTTATTAGTTATTGTTAATCTCTTATTGTGCCTAATTTATACATAAAACTTTATCATAGGTATATATATGTAAAGACACAGTGTATATAGCGTTTGGTATTGTCCATGGTTTCAGGCATCCACTAGCAGTCTTGGACTGTATCTACTAAAAATAAGGGAGAGCTAATTATTTGTTTTTAATTTCACTGGATAGATTTCAAAGCACTGAATTTTTTTTTTATAATTGAAGTAATATAGCATCTTTTTAGGTGTATAAACACCTGCCTTATATGCTTTATAGAAACAAATGATGGCTGGACATGGTGGCTCACACCTGTAATCCCGGCATTTTGGGAGGCCAAGGAGGGCAGTCACCTGAGGTTTGGAGTTCGAAACCAGCCTGACCAATATGGAGAAACCCTGTCTCTACAAAATTAGCCGGGTGTGGTGGTGCATGCCTGTAATCCCACCTACTTGGGAGGCTGAGGCAGGAGAATTGCTTGAACCTGGGAGGCAGAGGTTGCAGTGAGCCCAGATTGCACCATTGCACTCCAGCCTGGACAACAACAGCAAAACTCCTTTTCAAAAAAAAAAAAAGCCGAGAAACAAATGATGAATGATTAAAAGACATTTTGGACATAGTTTAGCAAACAGCTAACTATTCCAAAGGGAGTCAGACAGTAAAAACTAAGCAGTAACTTATAGCCTGTTCTTCATTGAGAATATTATAATCTCACAGTATGATTGTTAATAACTTTTGAGAGTATTGGGTGTCCCATTAAAAGTCTTCTTTTTTTCTTAGTAGTTTTTCTTTCCCTTTCAGCATTTATTCCTTGTTAAAACCAGAATCTTATTTCAGCTTGATTAAGGAGAACAGTTAAATCTACTACTCTTTCAAATAAAGTAGAGTTAGCTTCAAAATTCAGACAGACTAATTCTCTTCTGTAAAAGAGATTAAGAAAGTTGCTATATCAGTCTAATCTGTCTGGATTTGAGTTTGAATGGGAGAAATATAACTTCTCTCACGGGGTTTATGAGATTACTCAGTCTAGCGGAAAAGTTTCTATTGATGCAGAGTGTAGCACAGGAGTAAGGATTTACCGTCTTTGTATAAACTTGGTTCCTGGTATTATCTGCCTCGTTTATTCCCCACAAGCCTAAAATTTAGGTGCACAGGGATATTTTGAAAGTATCTTGCGTATTTATGTCTGACCCACCTATAACGTTCACCTTCTCAAATTCAGACTCATGCTGAAGTAGGACAGTTCTACTGGGTAGTTTACCTTAAGTTTAAATGCTGCTCATTGCCCTAAAACATCTCTCTGTTTTCTTCTCTTTCGCTTGAAACAGTGGTTGGTACGTGCTTGTGAAAATGGTCTTAAGGTCCCTATTCAAGTGATTACCATTTAAGTCTGGGAATTATGTGGGATCTATAGTAATAATGGTTTTGTTTATGACCTTTTAAAATAAGCAGGTTAAAAGTGGGAAAAAATCAATTTTTCTGTTTTTGTCTGAGTGTAACAAAACAGCTTGTTTAAGCATGTCTGTTTTCTACAGAATGGACTAGCAGTTTTGAAGTTATGAAGAGATATTTCATGGTTTTCTAGCTGAATGATTTCCTTAGTGTTATGCTGCAGATAAATAAATAACTCATGTTATATTGAGCCACTTACTTTCAGAAAATATAGGTATTTCTTATAATTTTGAAAGCTTCCATATGTAAGTAATATAAAACTATTCATCTTTGAGGGCCCTATTCCCATTAACTTAGATTAGTGATCAGGCAGATTTTTATCTAACTTTTCCATTTCCCATCCACATTGTGTAATGTTGAATCATCACTACTGAGTTGTAACTTGGATCTTTGCTCTTCCTTCTGTTTCTTTCACCATATGCAAGAGAAGCCGATAACCACAGGATTTGGTTGGTTGTCTGCTTCTGGGTTTAACTGTCACCCCAAGATAAGACTTTTACCATATACCCTTTCAAATTCTGTCTGTTCAACACATCAGGAAAACTTGGGGGCAGTTACAGTTACATTTTCTCATAGTGCTTTAGGAAACAAAACAGCATGGTAGCCAGCTTTTCTGAGACTGGAGCTGTGTTCTTAACACCGTGTTAAGAGTAGTGAAGGAGGCCGATGAGCTGTCCAGGCGGGTTCCCCTTGTCTTTGTGAGATTATGATATTCATGATGGTTACTGTTTTACGTTCATTCATGCAATTTTGAAGCATTAGGTGCTTTACATGCTTCTCAGACCACTTGATATAAAATAATTCATCCAGTCCCTCCTGTGCTTCCCTGTCACATGTTCCTTCACTAACTTTTCTCCATTGTCTTTCCCACCATATGACATTTGGAATAGTTGTTTATTTTTTAATTTTAGTGGTATATTTGTTGTTTCCATATTAAATGTGAAAGGAAAGTTAATAATTTATTGTGTCTCATGGAATATATTTCATTTGAAGTAAAATACCTGTCTTTTTTCCCTGTCTCTTGATCTCTCTTTCTCTGTCTTTTTCTCTCTCTCAGTCTCTCTCATAAACTTTTCACCATCATGCTTGCCATGGAGGTGACACTGCAAAGTGATATGATAGATTCCTGTTCTTTAGTACTGAATACAGTGAAGAAAGCCACACAAGATGTTTTCCCCCCAAATACTAATTACAACATGAATAATAGCAATAATCATGTATACTATATAGAATTAAGATTAATTGATGATTTAATACACAATATAAAGTGGGTGGTTTTAGAATTGGATGATCTTTACCTCTCTACTCTTGAAACAAGCTGCTTACATTTGAGTTTCAGTTTCACGTATAAAGAACTCATAATGCTATTTATGTGCCATAGGGCAGTGGTTCATACTGCATAAAATCACACAATTGAAAATGTGCAACAAGCTAGAATATAGAATATCACGGCAAGTTTGGAGTTATACTTTCAGAGTTTTACTAAAGGATAAAAGCAGGACTCGCAAACGAGGGAGGTAACCGAGAGAAGCAGACCAGGTGGTTCTTATTGGCAACCTGGCAAACGGATCTCCTCTGCGGTGGCTGCCATTCACAAACCATTTTGAATATAATTGTCAGTGGCTTTCATGTTGAGAATGTGGACCCATGGAGCCACATCTTCTAGTTATTTAAGTCAGGAACCCACATTTTATATGAAACCTCCACATGTTAAAATCTCATACAATTAGTTTAAAGTGTTCATTCACTGTGCATACCAAAGCAACATACATGCAGGATGGATAAAAACCAGTCACTAAGGCTACGTCTGGGTTTCAATATGTGCCTTAGGAGACGCACAATGAATCAGATTCTACCAAACTACCAAATAAATTAAGCAGTAAGTCGAATCCAATAAGGACAACTATAACTTCATAGCTTAAATACAGTATTAATACTCAGTTTATTTTGTATTAGCACTGATAATTTTATAAACCTCAACTATTAGTATGATATTATCACTTAGCAAAATTGTATAATGTCTCCTTGATTTTAAGTAGTAGAGGAATAAACAAAATAAGTGTCATTTAATATCAGGCTCAGTAAAGCAAAATACAAATTTATTAAATAAATCTACATAGTTAAAATTTGGAAACCTGGTTTCTTTTAATGCTTTGCATCTAAGTTGCCATTAATTTGTTTTTTAAAATATAAATATAGATACTGATCTTGCAGGGAGTATAGAGAATCGGTATAGGCCTGGGCTCAAGTAGCAGTTCACCACTTACTAGCATGTAACCATAGCCAGATTAATCTTTCTAAGTTTAAGTTTAATTTCCCCCTGTAAAATATTAATAAGATTATAGTTTATCTACCTCATATAATTGTGAAGAGCTCGTTACACACTTCCCCCAGTGTCTCAATTAGTTGTGGCAATTGTCATTGTCACTATCATCGCAATATCCTTGCCGTGTTTATCTGTGGTCAGACTTCCTAGCCAGCCTCATTCTCTGAAACACAACTACAAGCATGAAAACAAGTAATAGTATTTTTTTCAGGAGCCAAAACGTGTACTATAATGTTTATGGATATTTGTTCATTGTTGTATCACACTATTTTTAAAAGGATGTCAAGCTGTTTTTTGGTAGAAGGACAAAATTAAGAATAATTGTGGAACTGACCAATTGTGATCAACATCTAACAGTATTGAGAAGTCACTGCTAAAAACAATGGAAGAAAGAGAAAATGCATCAAGGTCAGAAACCAAAACCGAATGCACAGCATTCTAAGGCCACTTAGGTGCAGCAGCAAACAGCTCCGCATAGTGTAATTGTCCCTCTGGGCATCGTTAGACTGCAGTATAGTGTAAAAATTGATGATAATGAGTCTGAGTCATTAAGAAAAAACTTCATGTTCAAAATTTCTTTTAAGATGCCAGGAAAAAGCAAAATATATAATCCTTTGGGTATATACCTAGTAATGGGATTGCTGAGTCAAATGGTATTTCTAGTTCTAGATCCTTGAGGAATCGCCACACTGCCTTCCACAATGGTTGAACTAGTTCACAGTCCCACCAACAGTGTAAAAGCCTTCCTATTTCTCCACATCCTCTCCAGCATCTGTTGTTTCCTGGCTTTTTAATGATCACCTTTCTGACTGGTGTGAGATGGTATCTCATTGTGGTTTTGATTTACATTTCTCTAATGACCGGTGATGAGCTTTTTTTTTTCCATCTTTATTGGCCACATAAATGTCTTCTTTTGAAAAGTGTCTGGGCGAAGGACACAGAAGACCGGTGATTTCTGCATTTTGAACTGAGGTACTGGGGTCATCTCACTAGTGAGTGCCGGACAATCGGTGCTGGTCAGCTGTTACGGCCCGACCAG
>NW_012117077.1:2171648-2241822 GCF_000951035.1 Colobus angolensis palliatus
AAAAAAAAAAAAAAAAAAAAAAAAAGGAAAAGTGTCTGTTCCTATCCTTCACCCACTTTTTGATGGGGTTGTTTGTTTTTTTCTTGTAAATTTGTTTAAGTTCCTTGTAGATTCTGGATATTAGCTCTTTGTCAGATGGATAGATCAGTCTACTATAAAGACACATGCCCACGTATGTTTATTGCAGCACTATTCGCAATAGCCAACTTGGAACCAACCCAAATGTCCATCAATGTTAGACTGGATAAAAAAAATGTGGCACATACACACCATGGAATACTATGCAGCCATAAAAAAGAATTAGTTCATATTCTTTACAGGGACGTGGATGAAGCTGGAAGCCATCATTCCAGCAAACTAGCACAGAAACAGAAAACCAAACACTGCATGTTCTCACTCATAAGTGGGAGTCAAACAGGGAGAACATATGAGGATAGAGAGGGGAACATCACACACCAGGGCCTGTTGGGGGGTGGGGGACAAGGGCAGGTATAGCATTAGGAGAAATACCTGATGTAGATGACAGGTTGATGGGTGTATAAGACCACCATGGCACATGTATACCTATGTATCAAACCTACACATTCTGCACATGTATCCCAGAACTTAAAGTATAATAAAAAAAAGTAAAATATAATTTCAAAGTGTTTCCACTAAAAATTTTAATTTTTTATTTATTTATTTATTTTTTGAGACAGAGCCCTGCTCTGTTGCCAGGCTATAGTGCAGTGGTGCAATCTCGGCTTACTGCAATCTCTGCCTCCCAGGTTCAAGGGATTCTCCTGCCTCAGCCTTCCGAGTACCTGCGACTACAGGTGCCCACCACAATCGGCTAATTTTTTTTTTTGTATCTTAGTAGAGATGGGGTTTCACCATGTTGACCAGGATAGTTTCGATCTCCTGACCTTGTGATCTGCCCACCTCGGCCTCCCAAATTGCTGGGATTACAGGTGTGAGCCACCATGCCTGGTCATTGTTACATTTTTAAATGTTGTTTTAGGGGTTAAGTTAAAGTTACCTGTCTACTATGTTTTAATGAAGGATTACTGTGTAGATGTTATGTGGACTACTTTGTTTCCTCCGATGTCGAATAAATGAAGCATTCCTCCACTTATGTTTTAAATGTGCAGGTGCCAAAGGCATATTACTAATCAGTTATTGAATTGACCACCTTGCTTATTTTGCATTTTATGTCAGGGAATATCTTTTTTTTTTTCTTTTTAAAGACAGAGTATCCCTCTGTTGCCCAGGCTGGAGTGCAGTGGTGCACAATCATGGCTCCTGACAGCCTTGACCTCCCATACCCAAGCAATCCTCTCACCTAAGCCTACTGAGTAGCTAGGACCAATGGCAAATGCCACCATGCCTGGCTAATTATTTTTATTTTTTGTAGAGATGAGGCCTTCCTGTGTTGCCCAGGCTGGTCTCTACCTGCATAGCTCAAGTGATCCTCCCACTTCAGCCTCTGAAAGTGCTAGGATTATAGGCATGAGCCATCATGCACAGCCTAGGGAAAGTCTTACATATTTCTTAGGATCCTGTTTTATGATGCTCTTTTCTGAGAGGAAAACAGGATTTTATTCTCAGAACATTTACTCTGAATCAAAATTTTTTGTCTTTTTCAATAATGGAGTTAGGTAAATTTTTTTCATGTAACGCCTAAGCTATTTTCTATAATATTGACTAGTTTAACTCTATTGATTATGTGTTTAAAGTATTATTTCAACAAGTAATCAGTAGTAAACAAATGTAAAAATCAGTTGAGAAACAAGATATTTTACATATTTTAGAGGTATTAAGTTTTTGAAATTTGGTGTATATTTTGCACTTAGAGCACATCTCAATTTGGAAGTTAAGTTTTCATCAGAAATACTTGATATGTATTTAATATTCATAATTTTACAGCAAAAAGTTGATTCATCTACCTGAGTTATTTCAAACATACTTAAGTTTTGCAGTAATGGAAATGAGTGTCAGTTTTTGAATCTACATCAATATAAAATACAATTAAACATCCAGTTTTCCAGCCGCCCTAGCCAGGTTTCCAGGGCTCAGTAGCCTCATGTGAATTGCATTGAATGACACAAGTATAGCAAGTAGTCTGAAGGCTCTTGCTGTTATGGCTTTGTAATCATTACATTGGGTATATCTACGTCCATTTATTGAGTTAGGTGGTTATAATAACATTTTATTTTTCAATAAACCCTTTTAGTAGCAATAAACTAAAAAAGTATATGTTTTATGAAAAGTACTAAATGTCTCTTTCACAAGAAATTAGACATGTAACTTAAACAAAATAGTGACTAATTATTAATCAATTGCCAAGAATTGTTTTATACAACTATCAGTAAAATCACCAATTTGTCAGCTAGTAAACACATGTAAGTAATTATTCTGGCTTGTTTTTACCTCTCAAATATGACTCAGGCAGAAGTGAATTAGGATGAATGATTTAGTTGTATAAAATTTAGTTATCCTGGGATTAAGATGAGATAAATAATTTAGTAACATACTCTGTTGTTCATATATACATATATATGCAATTGTTCTTTCTCCTTTATATTTTAAAGGGTAGGCTATTTGCTTAAATAATGGGTAGAATATATAAATATGTGGTGAAATAGACTGTTCAATTGAGTTTTGTCATGAATTTTCAAAGAAGTTTCATTAATTAAATTTTGTAAATATGACATGATCATTTACATAGAGAAAACAATGTTAGCAGTAATGAAGAAACTCATTACTGGCTCTTTGGCATTTTGCCTAACTCTGATCAGAATTTTTGATTTCTGTCATTTGCCAATCTTTCCACAGTGATCACATGAATAAGTCAGTTTTCAGATTTCCCAGAGCTCTTGCTCTCACTGTTAGAGTCCACAAGATTCCATCTAGGGTCTTCTTCACGTTCTTATCTGTATGCTTTTCCTGAGTTCTCCTTCATGGCCATGATATTCATTCTTTCAAGAATTCAGTACCTTTTTGTTGTAGAGACTATGCTGCACCTGCTCACCTTGAAGAAGAGAAAGACATGGCCCCTTTTTCAGGAAATGAAAAGTCTAAAGAGGATGATACACAATATGTATGCTAATGCAACCCAGGGTGACATATTGATAGTTGAAGATACATATAGGAGGGCCGCCTGAGTCTGAAAGGGGAGTGGAATTGTCATAAAAGCTTCTGGAACAAATAGCCCCTCCCTATCTCTGATTTGGAGTGGGCAAGTCACGTAGTCTCTCTGTGTCTGAGATTCTTCTTTAAAATACTAATTTAAAGGGGGCCTACCTCATGGAGCTATTATAAGATTTAAAATATTAAAAATATGTGGCCAAGCAATGTGACTCTCTCCTGTAATACTAGCCTGTTGCCCCCTTGCTTTGGAGGCTTAGGTGGGAGGATCACTGGAGGCCAAGAGTTTGAAGTTACAGTGAGGTATGATTGCACCACTGCCCACTGCGTTCCAGCCTGGGTGACAAAGTGGAAATAACAACAACAACAACAGCAAATATATATATAATATATAATTTTCTTATAACAGTTCTTGGCATATTGTAAGAATTAGTACTGTTTCTTTTAACTGCTGTGGTTTATTCTAAAATTAGACTTCTCCGTTGAGCTCAAATTGATGTATCATATAAACAACATACATCCATTTAACCGTTACAATTCCTCCCCTCTTTATTTTGCTTCCGCATTATTTTTCAAATCCAGATTCTCTTTCTTACTCCCCACCCTGTGTTAAAAATTCTGTTATTATTCACCTCCACTCTTTGTTCTATTCCATGTGAGTATGTGTTTTATTATACCAGTTGTTGGATTGCGTTATTAGCATGTTTAGATTGCTTTTCTCCTTTATACTAAGCCAATAATACAAGTTTCAGCAGGGCAAAGACAATGTTTATCTTGTTTCCTGCTTTATTCCTCAGGACTGGAATGGTGCATGACACACTTAAACACAGATTTGTTGAATGAATAAATAAATGAATACATTTATGCTAGTTCTTCCAAATTAGAATATAGATCTTACAATCCTCTTCCTTAAGCAAGTACCTCAGAACCTGCAAGAGAATAGACTGTCAAAAGTTTGTCCAGATGAGTAGAAATGAAGCCCATTATTTTTTGAAGTAATACTTTTTGAATAGTTTAGGTTCTTTTATACGCAGATATAGAAAATGGTGTTTCACTTCATTCATGAAATAACAGTGGCATCCAGGTTTATTATAGCTCTTTGTTCCATTTAACTTCTTTGGGAAAGTGGGAAATAATCCACCAAGGAGGAAAGCTCAGCAGGAAATCAGGAAGTGTAGTACGTGAAGGTGTTCAGTGCTCAAATACAGTTGGAACACCCCACATTAAATCAAATTCAGCACCTTTCTTTAGAATCAAAATTCTTGGAATCTAATTAGCTAATATGCATTTTGAATCTCCAAGTAAGTGCTGTACAATAATACTTCATTTTTCAAATGTATTTGACCTTGAAGCACTTTAAAGGAGTCTGAACATGGCTTAAGGGGTTTTCAAGGATCTGGCTCTAGTGTCATCTTGACATCCTTTTTCTCTTGCTTACTAAGCTCTAGCCGCTGTAGTGCTTTTCCGGCACTGGGGCTGTTGTGCATGCTTTTTTTTTTTTTTTTTGTCTGCAGTGTTTCCCTGGTATCCATCTCCGGTTTGTTTTCTGGTCCTCAGTGTAAAAGCCCCTTCTTATCTTCGCCAGTCTAACATCAGTTTGTCGGGAATGCTTGCTCAAGGCTTCCTCTTTTTATCCTTCACTTATTTATAATCTGTAGCTAAAAGTTGTGATTGTCTTTGCATTTTATATTCTGAAATACTTACAACTTACCTCTTTTTCTTTTGATTTTCACCTTTAGGAGCTATTCCATTGCATAAGTGTACATATGTAAATTCTGTATTATAAACGTTGTTAATGGTCATTTTACTTTTGTTTTGCAAAGAACATCCTGTTTGAACCTTATGTCCTTGAAAGAAAATGAAATGTTTTACTACTGCCTTAACCAATACAGATAGAGTGATGAGAGCATGAGCTCGTGAGGGGGTGAAATTAGAATAGATGCGCTTTGGCATTCAGGCTCTGCTGTTTCTGAGCTATGAGCTGCTCCTTACTGAGCAGTGCTGGCATTGTTTTGTTGTTTACTGGATTGAAATCTTACCACCCGGAAAGTAACATCAAAATGTAGTACTATTTATTTACAACATACCAGTTAAGGAAATGAAGTCTCTTTATGGTTATTTCCTCTAGCAGAAGATAATAGCGCAACCTGCTTCAGTAATTGCACTTTTTAAAATAAAGCACAATTTCAGCCTTTCCTCATCAGCCCTTCAGAAGTTTCTCTGGCTGCCTTTCCTCCTCTCCTTCTCATTCTTTCTCATTCCCTTTCCCTTCCTCCCCATACTCCGATAGATACCAGCTGTACATTTGGTGACTGAGCTTTGTGATATTTGAAAGAAGATAGCCAAAAACCAAAAATTACAGTCAGGGTCAGGCGTGGTGACTCTCCTGTAATCTCAGCACTTTGGGAGGCTGAGGTGGCAGAATCACTTAAGCACTGGAGTTTAAGACCACCCTAGGTAACATAGCAAAACCCTGTCTCTACAACAGAATTAAAATGAAATTACCTGAGCCTAGTGGTGCATGCCTGTGGTCTTTGATACTTGGGAGGCTGAGATGGGAGGATTGCTTGAGCCCAGGAGTCCGAGGCTGCAGTGATCTATGATCATGCCACTGCACTCCAGCCTGGGCAACAGGGTGAGACACGGTCTAAAAAAAAAAAAAAGAAAAAAAAAGTCCAGGATTTTATTTTTTATTGGTACTTATCAATTTGAGGAAAGATGTAAGGGAATAGCTGTCTCTATGTTCTTTCTAAAAGTCTTAATTTACTGACTCCAGGTGCCTCCAGTGATTGAAGTGTAAAATATTAAAAGAGCTTAGCCAATTCAAAAGTAGGAATGTCAGAATCAAATATCCTGAGAAGAAGCTATCAGTAGTGTCTAGACTCTTAGATAGTATTCTCTTAGCTGATAAAGACCCAAAAATATCTCCTATCAAGGCCGGAGTGAAGCATTCTGTTCTTGGTTTCTTTGTTTATCTTCCCTCTGCGACCTCCCTCCCTCTCCCTCTCCTTCTCCCTCTCCCTTTCTGTCTCCCTCTCATCCCCCTCCCCCTCCCCTCCCTAATAACATGAGGGCAGGCAGGGTTCTGAGGCGGGGAGGGATCTGAATCTGTGTCAGGAAAAGTGGAGCCGTGGTTGTATTGTAGGGCCCTCCTCTTTGTCTTCCCTGTGGTTGGCTCTTTTCCCTGCTGCACTGATTATTTTAGCAGGTAGAAAAAAGTGGCTGCTGCTAGAACGTTTCCTTAAGAAATGTGAATATTTTAGGCTATTTGAGCATAAATGTAGCTAATTCAGACACACTGGGAACAAACCAGAAGGAGACTTGGTTCTTTTCCACTCTTTCTTCAGGATGCATTAACATCGCATAGAAAGTGGAGATCTGCTTCTTGTATTGTGTGTTTTGTTATGTTACCTTATAGATATGAACTAGCTCATGTAAATATCCACTAGGTTATTTTCTTATTTATTTACATGTTATGTGTGTGTGTATGCATGTGTGTGTATCACATCTAAAGTCCAAAAGTTTACACCCGTTGATCATATATTATTTAATATTTTGGTTTTTTGCTGATAACTGCAATTCATAATCTCAACACACCTAACACTTATAGACAATGGGGAAAGAATGTCGGGAAAGAATATACATTTCTAGACTGTGCAAGTGGGAGGTTTAGTTTAAAAACAGGTATGGAATACCCTGTATTAAATATATGGATATTGCATGTTAGGAGCAGGAGGCTTTGTAAACAAGTGTTGATGCCTAAGTAACATGCTTGTGAGAATCCTGGTATGCTTAGGCTTCGTGTCTTCACCCAGATCTCATCTTGAACTGTAATCTCCACCATCCCCCTAATCTCCACATGTCAAAGGAGAGACCAGGTGCAGGTAACTGAGTCCTGGGGGCAGTTTCCCCCATGATGGCTCATGACAGTGAGTGAGTTCTCCCAAGATCTGATGGTTTTATGAGGGGCTTGTCCTCCTTCTCTCGGCACTTCTCTTTCCTGCCGCCTTGTGAAGAAGGCGCCTTGCTTCCTCTTCACCTTCTGCCATGATTGTAAGTTTCCTGAGGCCTCCCCAGCCATGTGGAACTGTGAGTCAATTAAGCCATTTTCCTTTATAAATTACCCAGCCTCGGGTAGTTCTTTATAGCAGCATGAAAATGGACCAATACAGATCCTATATTAAAAATAAGTCTGGGTCAGGCACTGTGGCTCATGCTTGTAATTTTCGTACTTTGGGAGGCCAAGACAGGAAGATTGCTTGAGGTCAGGAGTTCAAGAGCAGCCTGGGCAACTTAGTGAGACCCCATCTTTATAAAAGAAAATGAAAATAAAAATAGCCAGGCATGATGGCCCTTACCTGAAGTCCCAGCTACTCAGGAGGCTGAGGCAGGAAGATTGCTTGAGCCCAGGCAACCTGGAGGCTGCAGTGAGGCCAGGAGGTTTCAGTGAGCCATGGTCGTGCCACTGTACTCCAGCCTTGGCGACAGAGTGAAACCCTGTCTCAAATAATAATAATAATGTCTGGCATACGACAGATGCTAAGTTAGCTAATTTAACAAAAGTTTGAGGACCTACTGGACACCCAACCTTCCTGAACCCTGGGAATGAAGCAGTGAAGAAAACAGATGAGACACCAACCCTCAGAGCCCTATACTTTGGTGAGGAAGACCGACAATGCAAAATGCATTTCTAGGTAGCAGCAAGTACTATGAAGAAAAAGGCAACCCGCCAGAAAGATTCAGTGTTGTGTTGTAAAGTGGCTTCTGTTAGTGTGTGGTCAAGATAAGCATTCTGAAAAGGTGATATTTCAGCAGAGACCTGAATGAAGTGACATACAATATCATATTCTGAGAATAAGCAAACAGTGAGGAGAAAAGCGATTGTGAGGTCCCCGCAGGGGAATGGGGGTTGGTGTGTTGAAAGGAAGGCCAGGGAGATATGGATTGGTAAGTGAGGGAAAATTTCAGGAGACTCCAGAGAATATGGCAGTTGTCAGGTCATATAAAAGCTTGTAGGCACTTGTAAGGAGATACGATTTTCTTCTGTTTTATTCAGTTTATTCTGTGTTTGATCGGGAGCTGTTTTCACAGCTTTTTAAAGATTTGGATCAGGGAAATGGTATGACATTACTGAAAAGATCTTTTTTTTTTTTATTCTAGAAGGAAGAGCGTTGTTGGGCAGACGTAGAACTGGTGGGCAGATTTAAGATATTTGTTTTGCGAAAGTCCAGTGAGAAGCTGTCTTAGATCAGTGCAGTAACATCAGGGGCTTTAATAATTAATTAAATGAAACATGGAGTGCATGTTGAAAGTATAACTGATAAAAACAAAAACAAAGAAAACAAAACAAAAAAAAACTTGCTGAGTGATTGGTTGTATATGAGGGAAATTAACTCTTAAGTTTTTGACCAAGAGGTAAATAGGCCTCTGAAAATGGGACTTCTGGCATAAGGTACACTGTAGCCATTCACAGATCCATGGGGAACTGGGAGGAGAAGGATTTGGGGGAAAATCAAGAGGTTAGTTTTGGATATCACAAGTGTGAGATGCATGTTTGCTATATAAGTGGAGATATTGAGTAGGCACTTAAAAATATAAGCCTGGAATTGGCCTGGCGCAGTGGCTCACACCTGTAATCCCAGCACTTTGGGAGGTGGAGACAGGCAGATCACGAGGTTGGGAGATCAAGACCATCCTGGCTAACACGGTGAAACCCGTCTCTACTAAAAATACAAAAAATAGCCCGGCGCGGTGGCGGCGCCTGTAGTCCCAGCTACTCGGGAGGCTGAGGCAGGAGAATGGTGGGAACCCGGGAGGCGGAGCTTGCAGTGAGCTGAGATCCTGCCACTGCACTCCAGCCTGGGCGACAGACAGAGCGAGACTCCGTCTCAAATAAATAAATAAACAAATAAAATAATAATAATATTAATGCTAATATAAGCTTGGAATTTAGTGGAGCAGTTTGGACTGGCAGTTTGAGTCAGAAATCATCTGTTTTTAAAAGGCACTCAAAGCAATGAGCTTGTATCAGATCATCTGAAGAGCGTGTGTGAAGAAAGGTGTGGTTGAGCTGCTGAGCCCCAAGTTACTCTAATATAAAGAGGTCAGGAAGAAAATCAGAAGCTGGGAGCTAAGAAGATAAAGAAGGATATGCAGGTGAAATGGGAGGACCTATTTAAATAAGCATGTTGTGGAAGGACTTAGTGCTCAAAATGCCAGCTGCATTTGCAGAGTTTAATTTAGATGAGGATTGAGAATTGACCATTGATTTAGCATGATGGTCATTTATTTGGACTCAAAATGGTTTTGTTGGAATGGTTGGGCTGAAATTCTGATTCAGATGGGTTAAGAAGAAAATGGAAAGTAAGAAAGTGAAGGCAGCAAGTGTGGAAAAGTTTTATGTATAGAGAGAGGATATTCTTTAAAAAGTAGTAGAAAAGTGGGTTTGTCAACTGGAATGAGGTCAAAAGTCAAAAAGTTTCTTTTAAGGTAGGTGATAGTTCAGCTGATGGGATTGAGCTGATAGGGTTCTTAGAAAAATGCGGGGGTAATTTATCTGATACAATAAAAAAGTAGGTGAAATATATTGGTTTTATGAAGGGAAAGAGGTAGATATGATTGGGTGTTGATGTTTTTTAATTGCTTCCATTTTCTCACTTAAACAAAAGGCAAGGCCATCCAGTGAAAGTGAAGGAGGGAGAGGTATTGGAAATTCCAGGTGAGAGGAAGTATGGTATTGTCCACTGCAAGAGTGGGAGAGTAGTTCACTAAGGCAATGTGATAGGATTCCTTAGTGATCAAATTTAACTAAGGGTGGAATTATGCTAGGACTAGGAGAGCGATCTAAAGGAATGATTAGGGTAGTAGACCATGAGAATTCTAATTTGGATAGGCATGTACAGGACCGCCGAAGGAAGGATAGTAAGTGCAAAAGATGGAGTCAGGAGTAATTTTCTGTGGGGGGGTGAGGAATTGTTGGATGAGGTCGCTGAATATTTTGGCTTATGGAGCAGCCTTATAAGGAGACCAAAGCATGCTGTGACTTCCCTTAAGTCACACCCAGGGCTCTGTGAAAGCCAGAAGGAGGGCAGTCTCTTAAGATCCCCTCAAAAATGTTCGAATGAGAGTGGTGTTTTGCCATTTCCTTACATTTTCATATACTTAACTTTTCCAAAATGGTAACAACAATAAAAAGTTTCACGATTTTCTAGGTCCAATCTATTAAATTATAGTATTAAATAATAAGCCACAGCAGGAGGTATAATTATAAGGCAACCTTGAGAGACAATTGATTCGAATACACTCAATCCATCACCAAATGTATTCTCCAAAGTGTTACCAGAGTAAGCTTTCTTCAATGCAAATTTGACATGTGATGGACAAATGTAAAACATTCAATGCTGTCTTTTCTGTTACTTATAATAGAATAACTGAAACTAGGTAATTTATAAAGAAAAGGATTTTATTTCTTACACTGATAGAGACTGAGAACTCCAAGATCAGGGGCCCACCTCTGTGAGGTCCTTGTTGCTGATGGCGTCTTCCTGCAGAGTTCCTAGGTGTTGCTGTCCTCTCATATACTGAGTTTCTGTGACTTTACACATGACATTTCCTTTCATTTGGAATGCACTCCCTCCTCTACTTTGCTTTATGGACTATCTTATATTTTAAGACCAGATATCTTTCTTATCTTATAAGAAACTTTCATAGAAGATCTCCTGTCCTCATCCTCATTCCTGCATGGTTGACATTCATCTCTGCCACCTCATTACAACTCAGTCAGGACTTCCCCTTTTTATTTAAATGCTGTTTAAATATAATCTACTTAAACAAATCTAATATTGTATAATGTACACTTCCCAAAAAAATCCTCCCCATTTTAGTCTTTTTGCTGGACCACATGTCATTTCAGTGACTTGCCTTTTGACTTTATTTCCATAGCATATGCTTGCTCGTAAATAAATGCTTGTTAACTATTAGAATTATTTCTAAAATAAAAGTATTTATACAAAGTGCTCTTTAAATTTCATACATTAAAACAAGATGGTCTGCCATTAATTTTGACTTTTGTTATTAAAAATTATTTCCACGTCTTGGGAGGCCGAGGTGGGTGGGTCACGAGGTCAGAAGTTCAAGACTAGTCTAGCCAACAGAGTGAAACCCTGTCTCTATTAAAAATATTTTAAAAATGGCCCAGCATGGTGGCAGGTGCCTGTAATCCCAACTACTCAGGAGGTTGAGGCAGGAGAATCGCTTGAACCCAGAAGGTGGAGGGTGCAGTGAGCAGAGATCACACCACTGCACTCCAGCCTGGACAACAGTGCGAGACTCTGTCTCAAAAAACAAAAAAAATTATTTCCGTGTCAAAAATAATTCAGTCTTCTCATGCTGTCATATATGACAGCCTTTTAAATTGCTATGTTTTGTATCATTGATTTAATTTACTTTCCTGAGCAATTTATGAAAGCAATATTTTTAAATAAAAATTATGATTTTTTAAATATATTAACTAATTTGAAAAGTAAATTTTTGTAAAGTATGGAGATATTTTAGCTTATAAATTTATATATTTTTTAATGATGACATTTTAATGCTACGCTTTTTAACTTATTATGAAAAGTTTTACTCTAAGAGATCTACAAAAAAAAGTAAAAAGAAAAACTTCATTTCAAATGTAAAATGGTGTTTTGTTTCCTCACATTAAAATGCATTTTAAAATGTCAAAATAAATGTGAAAAGCCAAAATTAAATCTCTTGGTCATATTTTTGAAAAGTGATAATTCTTTCTATTTTAATTAAGTCCCTAAAGAATTTTTGAATGTGAGTGTCTCCAACCTAGAGGATAATTTTAAAACAATTATATACATAATTATTTGCTTTATAATTTTCTTCCATCCCACATAGTCATAATTTTGAGCCTCTATTTTAATGAGCCCCCATGAAATGATGTGTTGTGTTAAATAATTTCCAATCTCTCATTTTATTTTCTCTTGATTAATGGAATCAATAAACAATTTATATTAAAATGCAAATGTAGACATATACACTCAAATGAAATAAATAATCTTATTGTCAGTTTAAAAAAATTAGCATAATAACCTATAGTTGTACCCTTAATATATGTGAAATATGTTTCTTTTTATTCCAATTTCAACATGGACAGATATAGCAGAAGACCATAAAACCATTTTGTTCCATCTAAGTGAGAAAATCATAGATTATCTTAACATATATGTATGTGTAGATATATTTGCAAGATAAGCTTGGATCAAGTTCATAAAGGCTTGGATAATAGGAAGGACAATTTTTTTAATAGAATGGATACTACATGCATAGTTTAACCATGGTGCTGAGGGTCTGCAAAATATCGTTGTTATTCTTCTTTTTATAGAGAAGAGACAAATGCTAATATATCAATATTATTGATGATTTTACCAGAGATCCCTTTTAAAAAATAAATGAATGAAAATTACGTGTTCCTTGCAATAGATGACAAAATTATATAGTAATTTTCTACATGTTTGCATTATTTTGATATAATTTAAAGAGTCATTTTTTAAAAAGAATCTCATATATAAGTTCAAAGATTTCCAAAAATATATTAGATACAGTGTCTTTTCTGAGTGTGTAGCAGTTTTTCAGGCTGAGAAAATGACTGATGAGTAGATTTATGAAGAGCAAATATCGGTAAAGGAACATCAATACCTTTTGCTCTACTCTTAATTTTTCAAGTAAGTATGCAAGTAACTAACTAATTCTCCTTTTTCAAGGACTTACTCTACATGTGTAATATGAGAGGTGGCCTAAATTCATTTCTAACCTCTTAATACAAAGGGAGATTCAGGATAGGATATGCATCCTCAATGAAATTTCTGAACTGTGAGAGAAAAGTAAAGCAAAAATGCCAAGGTGAACTGGAATGTGAGGAAACAGGTCCTGATTTAGAATGTCAAAGGCGAAAGAAACTTCTCACTGCCATTCAAAGTTGATTCCTCTTTGTCCTGCCTAAAAATTAACATGATAAATGATCCTCTTCAATGGGATCATGTAGAGTCATGGAATGTGGAGTTGAGTTTTCTGAGGCCAACTAGGGATCACTTCTTTAGTTTTTTTCATGGTGTCTAATTTTCTGCAAGCTTTTTGGAAAACAGTTTGAGAGTACTTATGTTAATAAGTCCTAGAGCATGATCACTGAATTATTAAATATAAGGTAATTTATTCTAAGGCTATAGGCCTACTATAAGTTGAAAATACTTTGTGCATTAAGATATTTCTTACAAGTTTATTAATTAGAAAACAGTAAAGATAGTCTTCTAGAATGATGGGCAAATTAAGACATTCTAAGATGAACGAAAACTAAAATAAATTGTTTCCAGCAGACTTATCTTAGAATGGTTAATTGAAATTCCATGAAATAGAAAAGGAAAAATGGAAAGAGTAAAAATATGGCTAAATACAATAAAGTTTCCTTCTCTTTAATTTTTAACTTATATCACTGTGCAGACATCAAAATAATAGTAAAAGAATACTAGGAATAACTCTACATACGTACATTTGGTAATTTAGATGAAATGGATCTATTTCTAAAAAAACACTACCACAACTCACCGAATCTGAAATATTATAATTACCCTGTAACTATTAATAAAATTTAATTTGTAATTTAAAAGCATGTAGCATAGGAAAACCTACATGTACAAGTGTTTTCAATGGACAATTTTCTGAAACATTTGAAGAAGAATTCACACTATTTTAATACAGTTTCTTCCAGAAAAGAGAAAAAGAAGGAACACTACCCAGTTCATTTTATGAAGCCAGTATTGCCCTAATATTAGAACTAGATCAAGATAGTAATAAGAAGATAACTACAGGTCAATGTTCCTCATGAAGTAGAGGCAAAATTCTTAAGATATTTCAAATACAATTCAGCAATATATAAAAATTATATTCTATAACCAAGTAAGGTTTATTCTAGAAATGTTAAGCTTGTTTTGTATTTAAATCCCAACATAACAACAAGCTAAAGAAGAAAAAAATTATCATAATAGTTGATGCAGAGAAAGTATTTTGCCAAATTAGGCCGGGCTCAGTGGCGCACGCCTGTAATCCCAGCACTTTGGGAGGCCGAGACGGGCGGATCACGAGGTCAGGAGATCGAGACCATCCTGGCTAACACGGCGAAACCCCGTCTCTACTAAAAATACAAAAAACTAGCCGGGCGAGGTGGCGGCGCCTGTGGTCCCAGCTACTCGGGAGGCTGAGGCAGGAGAATGGCGGGAACCTGGGAGGCGGAGCTTGCAGTGAGCTGAGATCATTCCACTGCACTTCAGCCTGGGCCACAGAGCCAGACTCCGTCTCAAGAAAAAACAATAAAAATAAAAAAATAAAGTGTTTTGCCAAATTAAACACCCATTTGAAATAAAATGATTCAGAGTAATAGGAACAGAGAGGAACTATCAAGTCTCAATAAAGAAGATGTATTAAAAACTGAAATGTAACAATATACTTAGTGCCTAAAGTCTAAATTCTTTCTTTCTAACTTTGGGAACAAGACAAAGATGTGCACTATCACCATTCTTATTTAACACAGTGCTGGGAATTCTGGCTAATGAAATAAAGCCAAAAATAAATAAAAAGAAAAGAAAATAAGACATAGGGATCAAAATGAATAAAGAAAACTTTCTCTTTTTAGTTGACATGATTGTACATATAGAATATAGAAAAGACCAAGGAATCTAAACAAAACCTCTCCAGAATTTAATAAATGAGATGAACAAGGTTGCAGTACACAAGAAAACTATTTAAAAAGCAATTGTATTTCTATATACTAGTAATGAACAAGTGGTTATTAAAATTAAAAAATATACTATCTATAAACACTTGTTCTCTCCTTCCTTCTCTCTTTCCCTTCCTGCATCCCTCTCTTCATGTTTTTTCTGTCTTAAAAGAAGTAGTAAGATGTAAATCCGATAAAATATGTACGGGAATGTATAATGAAAACTATAAAAAACTGATGAAAGAAGAAAATTTTAAGTAAATGGAGATACGTATTGTGTTCATAGATTGGACAACTGAAATTAATAAAGATGTCATTTTTCTCCAAATCAAAAGCTGTTTAAGACAATTCCTGTCAAAATCTTGGAAGACATTTTTATAGATGTAGCCATAGAGGTTATTTCAAAATTGTGTGGTAAGACAGACATTAGACCACTTAAAACAATCTCGTAAAAGTGGAATAAAGTGGGAGGAATCAGTCTCCCCATTTTTAGTCTCATATAGTTACAGTAATCAAGACTGTATGGTATCAGTGAAAGGATAGACAAATTGATGGAACAGAATAGACAACCTAGAAATAGACCTACACAAATGTCCACGACTAATTTTTGACAAAAGTATGAAAGCATTTCAGTGGAGGAATGATAGACTTTTCAACAAATGATACCAGACCTGTTGAACATCCATAGAAATAAACTTCAACCTAAATTTTCTACTTTATGCAAAAGTTTACTAAAATAGATTATGGATTAATACGTAAAATGTGAAACTGGAAAAATTTTAGAAAAATAAAACTGGAGAAAATCTTCAGCTGTAGGATTAATCAAAGAGTTCTTAGACTTGACATAAGAATACTGTCAATACAAGGAAAAATTGATAAATTGGACTACTTCAAGATTGTGATTAAATTATTGTTAGGATGATGAAATTACAAGAAGCACAAACTCAGAGAAAATGTTTGCAAAGCACGTACCCAAAGCGGTCTCAAATCCACAATATATAAATGTGTCAAAATGCCACAGTTAAAATAATCATAAAATGGTGAGAAAACAGAATATATAGATAGATGGCCAATAAGCAAATGGAAACATATTCAGCATCATTAGGGAAATGGATACTACGACTACAATGAGATATCACTACGTGTCTATCAGAGGGCTAAACTTAAAATAGTAACTACACCAACTGCTGGGGGAGGATTCAAGAAGACTGGATCATTCTTGGCGTGCATGTAAAATACTATAATCACTCTGCAAAACAGTGTAGTAGTTTCTTGTGAAACTAAATATGCAACTGTCGTACATGCCAGCAAGCAGTTGCACTGCTGATTATGTATTCCAAATAAATTAAAACTTTTTTCACACAAAAACATACACTTAGATGTTCATTGCAACTTTATTCATCATAGCCAGTACCTGAAAACAACCCACTTGTTCTTCAGTATATTAAAGAGAGTGTAGTACATCCACATCATGGAGTACTACTCAGCAATAAAAATGAGTAGACACACAGCTTGAATGAATCTCCAGAGGATTATGTAGAGTAGCAAAAGCTCGTCCCCAAAGGGACATATTCCATTTTGTTTAATCCCATTTATATATCATTCATGTAGTGACAAAGAAATGGAGAAAAAGTTAGTGTTTTCCAGGGCTAAGGGTAGTGGTGAGAAAACAGGAGTGCTTAAGGACAAGAAGAGGATTCCTTCTAGTGATACAATTGTTCTGTATCTTGGCTGTATTGGTGCCAATATCCTGGCTGTGATATTGTACCATATAGTTTTCCAGATGTTATTTGGGGAAAATGGGTGAAGTGAACACAGTACCCCTCTGTATCATTTCTCATAACTGCATATACATCTACAGCTTTCTCAAGATCAAAAGTTTAAGAATTTTGGTTTGGCATACAAATTCTAAAGCAGCTGGAAGAAAATATACCCAAGATTAATAATGATTTAAGTATTTCCTCTTGAGAGCATTTGGCAGTAGTCTTCGTTTTCAAAAACCAATTGACATAGCTAATACGTTTTCAAATAGATTCTTTATTTTTAAAACAAAACAGAAACTTTTTTTTTTTTTGAGAAAAATATCTCATTCTGTAACCTGTAGTGGAGTACAGCTCACTGTAACCTTGAGCTCCTGGGCCCTGGGCTCAAATGATTCTCCCACCTCAGACACCCAAGTAACAGGAACACAGGCACATGCCATCACACCTAGCTGATTTTCCTTATTTATTAATTTGTTGAGATGGAACGTTACCCTGTCTTCCAGGCCGGAGTGCAATGGCACGATCTTGGCTCACTGCAACCTCCGCCTCCTTGGTTCAAGCGATTCTCCTGCCTCAGCCTCCCGAGTAGCTGGGATTACAGGCATGCGCCACCATGCCCAGCTAACTTTTTGTATCTTTAGTAGAGAAGGGTTTTCACCATGTTTGCCAGGGTGGTCTGGATCTGTTGACCTTGTGATCTGCCCGCCTCGGCCTCCCAAAGTGCTGGGATTATGGGCGTGAGCCATGGCGCCGATTTTCCTTATTTTTTTGTAGAAAAGAAGTCTCGAATTCCTGGGCTCAAGCAATACACCCCACCCCAGGCCCCGCCTCGGCCTCCCACAGTGTTGGGATTGCAGGCATGAACCATTTCTGGCCTCAAATAGATTCTTAAAAAGCAACTTGTATTTTAATTTAGTCAAATCAGGGACATCTGCTGCTTATGCAGTCACTTAGAACATCAATGCCAATTAAGAATATTTTGATTCAGAACTAATCTTCAATTTCACAGTTCAGAAATTGTGGTAGGGTTTTTTCCCCCTTAGATTACATTGAGCTATAGGGGACACACACTAAATTTATAGAGAAAGAATTTTAAAAATTGTTGATCTAGCAATATTAGATGAGATCGATGCTTTAAAAGTAATTGTGAACCAAGAGTGGTGGTATGCACCTGTAGTCCCAACTACTTGGGAGGCTGAGGCAGGAGGATCACTTGAGCCCAGGAGTTTCAGGCTGCAGTGAGCCATGATTACACCACTGGACAACAGAGCCAGACCCTAACTCTAAAAAAACAAAAATGGTAACTCAGATTTTCTTCCAGAGTTTGTGAATGCAATCAGTGGTTTTAAGGGTTGTGTGTGTGTGTGCGTGTGTGTGTGTACACATTTAGTTTTATTGTAACAAAGCAACTTGTACACTTTCAATCTTTAAAACTGAGCACCATCTTTCCTTTCCAGTGAAACAAAGAGAAAATTTAAAAATAAACAAGAACAAAATTACAGTAGAGAATGTCAATACCAAATAAGATCCTACAGGTTCTGCTGATTCTCCCATTGAGTGGCAGGGCTCAAGTCATCATTAGGAGAGAATTTATTTTAAAAGTGTCATCTTAAACTACAAGGATGTCTGTCAAATATCACAATTAAACATGCCAAAGGAGAAGCCATATTGTCAAAATGCCCACTTAACCCACCGAGACATCTCAAACTCACCCCTTGCTGACCTTCTATAAACCCATTTTTAAAGTTTGTTTTTCCTTTTTTTAAACAAGAGAAAGCAGACAAATACATATTGGTATATGCTAACTGTCCATATTCACATAGAGACACAGTGTACTCTCTGATTGCAATATACAGAGAAAGGAGGACAAAAGCTAGAAATCTATGCACTACCCAGGGACTTAGCACCCTCCAGCTTCCAGCAGAGCGAAGGGAGCAGAGTTTTCTTTTTTCCCACAGAGCTTGGTGATGTTGATTCCATACATCAGTTTTTGTTCAGACAGGAAGGGATAAAAATGAATTTTGAACAGAAAGGGGTAGAGACTCTTCCCATTGTATTCCGCTCAAGGTATTTTCCCCAAAATAAGTTGAGAAACATGGTGTAGAGAAAAGAGACCTCAAGAACAGGGTGACTGAGGACAAGAGAAAAATAAAAGAAGAGAGAGCGAGAGAGAGAAATAAGACTGCAGCTTGCTCCCAGGGACTGGAGAACATTTTAAAATAGGAAGGTTGGAATCCATCAGTGTTCTATTAGTCATCTTCTCCTTCATCCTTCTCTCCTTCCTCCGTTTCATCATCTTCATCTTCTTCACCTTCATGCTCATCCCCTACTTCATCAGTATCTTCTAATCCTTCCTCCTTTGCATCACCATCATCATCATCATCTTTTTCTCCTTCTCCTTCTTCATCATCCGTATTAGGAACCAAGTAGTACTGTAATGGGTTTGGCCAGATACCGTCTTTGATGAACTCTCCTAACTCATCCACACTACGTGCATCAGAATGGTCAGTAAAGCAGGTGAAGAAGCTCTCTGGACCGCTTCCTGCTGTGGGACCGAAGGAGACATCTGCTTCTACAGGCTTGCTGAAGAAGGGCCAAAAAAAAAAACCCAGCAAGAAGCAATTGAACACATTGATGAAGTACAAAATGAAAGAGACTTAATGAACAAGCCAGTGAGGAGATTTTGAAAGTAGAATAGAAATGTAACAAACTCTGCTATCCACTTTTTCAGAAGAGGTCAGAATTGATCGCCAAAATCCCAAATTTGGGGGTAACAACATTTGTCAACCATCCACCAAGTGTTCGCACTGCTTGGGGAGGAGAACAAAGAGGCACTGCATTATTTGACCAGAGTTGAAGTGACAGAATTTGAAGATACTAAAACAGGTTACAGGATAGATTTTTATTTTGATGAAAATCCTTACTTCGAAAATAAAATTCTTCCCAAAGAATTTCATCCCAGTGAGAGTGGTGATTTGTCTTCAAAGTCCACCAAAATCAAATGGAAATCTGGAAAGGATTTGATGAAACTTTCAAGTCAAACATAGAATAAAGCCAGCAGGAAGAGGCAATATGAGGAACCAGAGTGCTGCTTTAAGGTTGTTGTTTTTTTTTTTCTTTAAATGAGCATGCATTTAATACTATAAGAGTGGCAAGATCTTAGTAGATACGTAATCTTGATAAAGTAAATGTCTTACGAACCATTCCTGCCTAAAACATTCTAATATTCCTATAATTAGAAAGTTTGCATTCTTAAACTAGTCTTTGTTTCTTCCCACCACTGCTAAATTAGTACTGATTAATGCATATTAGTAAGATTAGTAATAGTATTTACTTTTACTAGGCATGATGTCAAAAATGCTTTTTTTTCCCAATATGATTTCTCTTGAGGTTTTTCTTGTGTTTCTTCAATATTTCCTGTTTTTCACAATTCAAAAACTTGTCACGTTGCTTGTGTTTGGATATTCCCTGACTCTTCATCAAAAAAGCATTTGTAAACTATGTCTTAGTTACAGTTATTTCTTCTACTAACTAATGCTATTCATTTTATACTAGTATTTTACTTTGACATGCCCTCTTTATCAATTTGAGAGCTGTCTAATTATAGACAATTCTCATCCTAAAAAATTCAGACTCTAGACTTGGAAAGGGCCTCAATATTATAGTTTAATCTTTAGTCTTTTCTTTAGAATCCATAATTCACCTTTCCCTTGAATGTCTTCAGAAGATGAAACTGATCTTGTAAGATAGCCCATTTCGTATTTGGACGAGTCTCTCCATTAGAAAATTCTTTTTTATATTGAGTTTAGAATCTGTCTGCCAATTTGTAACCCATGGAAGCTCACAAAGCAGATCCAATAACTTTTCCACATAGTGTGCCTTTGAGTATTATACCTGGGGCTTCTTCTATTTCCAGAATGTGTATTTCCATTTTTCCCCCAATTGTTTTTCCTATTGCATTACTTGGTTTTGAATTCTTATTTATTAACAAACCTGAATTTGTCTGTATCCCTCTTAAATGTGGAATACTGAACTGAATGTACTATACCAGATGAATTCTGACTTTTCATATTATATTTTAGTCAGAAATTTCTTAGCCATTGCCCAGTACAGGAATGCATCCATCACATCCTTGTTTGCTATTTTGTACTTGAAAAGTGCAATTGTGTCAAAATATTCAGCATCTTTAGATTTGGTGCTGTTCTCTCTTATAGACTCCTATAAATAATTTGTATACAAGGTAGGAGGGAAAAAAATCACTCTTTAGTGACAATTTTTTTTTTTTGTAACCTGATTTAATCTCCATTGAGAGTACTATAGAGATTACTTTTTTTTTTTTTAAACCTCAGTATATGTCTGGCAAAGTCTTAAAATCAATCATTTAATTTAAATTGGATTTCAAAAGAAGGTCACTAGATTAAATCTCCTGCTGTAGTTAGTGAATGAAGGTTTATGTGAAAGGAGGGAAAGCCGACCATTTTTATGTTTTTAACAGGCTAAATTGGGAACTTGTCAGTGCTCACGATCCAGTTCTTCAAAATTATAAAACTAAACTTGAAAGCACCCTGGTCACCTCTGACCCACTGTGGAACGTGGTGCCCACCGTTGAAGAGGAAAGTGGTGCAGTTCTTTTCAAATAGAGCCACCTGCAGGCACAGGTGTTATCTGCAAGCCTTGGAGCTTCAGAGAGCTATGATATTTTTGTTTCTGCCAGCCATTGTGATGACCGTACCTCTACAGTTCCTGGGCCGTGTTCAAACCTTGTCTCTCAAAAGTCACATTAGAAATATATATGCCACTCCCAATTTCTCAAAAATGTTATTCTTTTTCCTGTGTTAATAAGATCATCAACCTTCAAAGAGGTCTTTTCAAATTATGAAGTGTTTATGGATTATGAGAAACCAGTGTAGACCTTTTGTTTATGAACATGGACGAAATTTTATTCACAAGAACATATTTGTCTTCAACTACTTAGTACTCTTTCAACTTTAAAAGAGATACTTTTCGGTTTATTGTAAAACTATTGCCAAAGACTAACAGGTGTCTGTAAAACAAAGGATTCTTGAAATAATTCACTGACTAACATGCTATATCAAAGGTCAAGGGGTAGTATCCTTGGATGATGATGACTTAGTACTGCTATTGCTCTAGGGAAAATCTCAAAATTTGAACCAATGGGACAGACATGTGACGTCATAATAGTTGGAAAAGTAAGATTATTTTGAGAAGACTTTATACTTTAGAGCAATACTAATTTTTGTGTAATCCATTATTTTCTTGACATTTTCACATGTTTCTGGGCCTATTGCATTATTTGCTCACATTTATATATTTATTTATTTTTAGTACCCTTTTACTCTTTCTTCCTCATTTATCCCTCTTGTAACTGGCTGTCAATAAATTTCAATCACATTTTTATGTTAGTAACAAGTCTGAGTGCCAAATTTGAGCTATACGAGACTCTGTTGTGAACAATTTGTATGTTTACAATTTCTAACATCTGCACTAAAATGTTCTAATACTGCAATTCTTTCCAAAGTGGGTTCAACCGTTAGCAACCAACAATATCAACAGTGAAACACTTTGTGAAGGTATAAATGAAAAGAGAACATTTGTGAATAAGTGGGCTCTAGAAAAGGCAAGTTTAGGAGGATTGCCATAAAGTCCATGAGCTGCTTGTGACAACATCCAAAGCTTTATTAACTTCACTAATATATCAATAACAAGCAAAATAACAAAAGAAAGCAAAAAAGAAAAAAAAAAGTCCTAGAGAGCAAACATTAGAAAATAAGATTTTAGAAGTCTAGAAATATGGTAACTGTAATCATTGGTATATTTTCCATGTCTGAGAGTAAAATTCGACTTTAAAATTGTTTTTTTTTTTTTTTTTTTTTTTTTTGACTTTGAGCAGTGTTTTTGAGGGTGGAGAGACAGACAGATGTAGACCAGTGTTCCAGTCCTTCACTTGTTTGCCCAAGTGATTTTGGAAAATCCCTTAATATCTGTTTCAGTTTCCTCATTAGTAATTAGAGGATAATAACCCCTTGATGGGGTTCAGGAGATGTCACCCCAAAATTGGCCACATTGACATGTTGCTGGTTTTGAGTTTTCAGTAAAAGACACTTGAAAAACAGGCACAAGAAGGACACTTTCATCCGCCCTTTTTCTTCCTGAAAGCAGATGTAACAACTATGTAAGAGCTGCCCTCCTTATACCAGGAGGAAAGAAATGTTCTTATTACCAGAGATGGGACTAGAGAGTTCTGTACAAACAGACCTTGGTAAAAATAACTCTACTCTTTCTTTAGTGTCTCATTTGTTTTAGTTACTTTTCCATATTTGTGATTCTCCAGCATATAAGCATTCAGGTTTTGCTACTTCTTTGAGTCAACATTTCCTTATGAAGGCTCTTATATTACATAAATTTGTATGCTTTTCTCCTGTTAATCTGTCTTATGTCAATCTAACTCTCAGACCCAGCTGGATACCCTAAACAGGTAAAGGTAAAGATTTTGCCTCCCCTCTACCCTACCGAAAGTGTAATGAGAAAATTAAACATGATTATATGGATAAAGCACTGGACACATTATGGATTCCCAATAAAGGATAGTTTTCTCTTCTTTATCCCAGCATGCAGACTGCCAGCAGCCAAAGGGGAGAGGAAATCATCTTAAGGAGTTAACAGATATATCATAACTGACAGTTGTTATCTCATGTAATGCATTGTTTGGGGGTCATTGAATAATGTTGTGGGAAGTGTTCACAGCGAACAGATATATCATAACTGACAGTTGTTATCTCATGTAATGCATTGTTTGGGGGTCATTGAATAATGTTGTGGGAAGTGTTCACAGCGACAGTTCTACATGTCAGTGAAATAGCAAGTATCACAAACGTATTCCGTGACCTTTAGTGAAGGTTGAAAGAGGTTTTGAAAATGTAATTTAGGAGGGCTTTTCTGAAAAGGAGACAGATAGCGTTGCACAAGTAAGCGGCTTTCCTAAATGCCTGATTTAATCAAATAATAACATTCAGAATTTATATTTCTTAAATAAAATACTTCTCAAGAAGGGTTTTCAATGGAAGCAGCACAGCGGATTTACCTAGGTGGTGTCTCCCCTTTCTCTCCTTGTGCGAAGGTACTGACATATGGCACAGCTCATAAGCAGAGATTACAGAGGAGGAGGTGGTAGGGCTGAGGTTACAAATTCCTTCTTATTGGAAATCAGTGGTTTAGCATAGGAAAGTTGAACACTGACCCAGCAAACCCTTGATGGCTGTGTGGATAGCGACAGGCTGACATGCTGAAAGAGAACATCCGTTTCAGTGAGTATCCAATTTGGTGACTTTCAACAACATGAATTTTGGTATAAGAGGATTTAGTTCTAAGGACTTGTGGGGCTAATACGCAGTTAATCATAGATGAACAGGAGCATAACATTTCTTGTGTAAGCCTGGCTCTTCTTATCTATGATCTTCATTTATCTATACTTTGTATGCTGTCCTACAATAAAATTTTAAAAATAATAACAAATACAAAAAAAGTAATAAATGATAAAAATTCTAACATAGAAGTTGGATTAAAATAAAGCTTACGTGTTGGGAAATTCAATTAGAAAAGAGTTAAGAAAAAAGAATTAAATAGTTCCCAGTTGCATAATAGATGACATTTTAGACTTGGCTAAGGTCACATAAAATGATTTTGAAACTGGGAAACATTTTTACAAAATTACATGATGAATAGGGTAACATTATGCAAAATAAATTAAAGATAAAAATACATAAATTTTAAATAATTAAAATAATACAAGACAAAATGAATAATCAGCAGAATTATTTGCCATATTTATTTATTTTTTATTTTTGTTTTTATTTGTTTTTGAGACGGAGTCTCGCTTTGTTGCCAGGCTGGTGTGTAGTGGCTCAATCTTGGCTCACTGCAACCTCCGACTTCTGGGTTCAAGTGATTCTCCTGCCTCAGCCTCCCGAGTAGCTGGGATTACAGGTGTGCACCACCACGCCTGGCTAATTTTGTATTTTTAGTAGAGGTGGGGTCCTGATCTCCCCACCTCATGATCCGCCCGCCTTGGCCTCCCAAAGTTCTGGGATTACAGGCGTGAGCCACCACTCCTGGCCTGCCACATTTATTTTTTAAGTTCTGGGATTACAGGCGTGAGCCACCACTCCTGGCCTGCCATATTTGTTTTTTAAGTAAACTTTATGAAGAGATAAACAATAGTTTTCTCCCCAGTTTTAGACAGCAGCAACTATCAGTTCTAAAAAGAAAAATAATATTTGTACTTTTTTGAATAAAATAAGGCGCTGTGAATTTTAAATCAATTTCTGTGAGATTCTAAACAACTTTTTCTTTTCTGTGCATGATTCACCATAATAAAGTGAATAAAACCATAAATGGCAATATGGTGTAGCCTGCAGAACAATGATATGTGTCATTCATTTCTTCATGTTACAAATATTTACTGTGTGGTTTCTAAGCACCGGGCCAGCTGCTAGGCTCTGGGAATCCAGCAGCAGCTAAATAAACGTGACATCCATACTTCTACAGCATAGATTTATTATATTGAGGAAGATTGATAATCAGTTTAACAAATGCTACATAATAGCACATAACGTAAAGTAAATAATAATAAACCAGAAAAAGATCACATAAATGCTAAGCAAAACATAACTGAGAGTGATTGGTTGGCAGAGTAGCTGGGTGTCCAGAGAAGTCCTCTAAGAGATCATATTTGCATGAACTCTGACTGACATTTGGACTGGTGTCTGACTCAAGGAAACAGAATTCTAGGCAGAGAGAATAGCTGGTAAGAAGTACCTGTGGCTGAAATGAGCTTATCTGTGCTTCAAGAACAGAAAAAAGGGCACTAGAGCTGGTGCTTAGTGGGTAGTGGTTGAAATATTAGACTGGATCAGATTATACTGGACCTGTAACCAGGACTATGGACTGGATTTTATTCCAAGTGAAATCGGACTTTGTTTGTTAAATAGCGCAGGGTCTTCCTGCCTGGGCAGGATTTTGACCTGAACATAGATCATTATTCTCAGTCTGGCCATAACACTGCACATTTGCAAAATCATTATTCTCAGTCTGGCCATACACTGTACATTTGCAAATGGGTGTGGACACTGATGACAATGTATAGCACCTGGTGCATGGTTTTAGCCATTCCTCCTGTGTCATTATATATGAAGAAGAACCCTAAAACATTCCATGGAGCTTTAAAAAGTATATAACCTTTTAAAGAAAGCTCATTTTTAAAGCATAGACTGCATTCTCTAAATTTCAGCAGATATCTTGATGTTTTGGGGAGCATAGATTTTTATTTCCTAGATTTTGCATCACTAGCATTGTAAATGCAGGGTTTGTTCTAATATTTTGTTTTGTCTTTTATAAACATATCAGTTTACCTTTTACTCTGGAATATATTTGTTTTTATTTTACCATAGAATAGCTGTTTAAATTACTGGCAAGAAGCTGATAAATGTAGTAGTTAGCAGCTTTGATTCTGCAGTAAGAGACCTGAGTTCACTGGCCAGCTGTCTGGGCATGTGAATGTTACATACTAACTGGTAAAATGAGAATTTTAATTGCAGGGGTCTGCAAAGGATATTGCTTGTGGGCCAAGTGTGACTGCTGCCTGTTTTTGTAAATAACGTTTTATTGAAATATAGCCACGCCCATTCCTTTACATGTTGCCTATGTCCTCTTTCTCCGTACCACAACTGAGTTGAGTCATGCAACACTGAGACCTTACATGGCCATGAAGTCTAAAATGTTTTTTTCTAGCTCTGTACAAAAAAGTGTGCCAATCTCTATTACTATGTGTACCTTTGAGGGTTATTGTGGGAATTACATGAAATAATTCATGCAAAGCACTCAGTACAAGGCCTGCCATTTATTTAGTAAGCATTCAGTATATATTTGTAAGTATTAGAATTTTTACACATTCATTTTTTACTGTCAAATAATCAGGTCAAATTGACTGTCATAAATATGCACTGTTACATGTGTATCTTTAGAGGTAAAGCACCCAAGCTTGAGGAGTACTTTTTTAAGTAGCCATATTTTGGTGACACTTGGCCATTTCTGCATTAATAACGTGCCTGGATGTTGGAACTTCTATTTTGGCCACTAGTTTGTCCTTGATTCAGATATTATAAATTACATATATGTAAAAGTTTTTGGTTATATTACGGCAATATGGGTAGATTGTTAAATTAATCATTGCAGAACCCTTTGAAAATCTAGGCGGCAATGTGCAAATGCAAAATTTATAACTGGAGCAAACAAAAAGAAGCTGATGATTCCTTAAGGATACTGATGTTTTTGTGGTTTCTTCCTTTTGTTGTCGTCACCAGAGAATTATATTACATTTGGGGAAATTTTCAATATTTAATCATAAGCATTTTTATTCCAATGTAGGCCATACATTCACCAATATGAACTTACTCTCACTAGAGGCTGGCCATATTTCTTTTTTGATTTAAAAAAACATCGAGGTATATGTTTGCATGAATGCCCATGTGTGTTAAAACTTGTAATAAACAATGAGGAGAGGCGATCAGTGAAGAGTTTAATGATTTTACTTCTTGTAGTGTTAAACATGTTCTGAAAGGTCTAAGAGAAATTGTAAGCTGTGGGGGGAAAGGAAGAAAAGAAGAGGAAAATCTATTATTTGAACATTTCAATTAAATAATTTCTTATTTAAGTTTTCCTCATGAAAATACGACCTTTGTAGGCTTCCAAAAAGTATCATAATCTTTGCTTATGTGCCTTTATTTTAGTGGAGACTTTTGTTGTTCTTAATTTCTGGTTCCATTTCCAATGACTATGAAAACATTATTAACTTTATATATTACTTTTTAATTTGTTTGTTTTTACTGCTTCAGAGTTAATGTTGTATTTAAAAGATAAATTAATCCAGCAATTTGGGACACCGAGGTAGGCAGATTGCTTGAGTCCAGGAGTTCGAGACCAGGCTAGGAAACATGACAAAACCCTGCCGCTACACAAAATACAAAAATTAGGCTGGCATCGTGGTGCACTCTTGTCATCCCAGCTACTTGGGGGCTGAGGTGAGAGGATAACTTGAGCCCAGGAGGTCCAGGATGTAGTGAGATGAGATGGTGCCACTGCACGTCAGCCTGGGCTAGAAAGTGAGATCCTTTCTCAAAAAAAAAAAAAAAAAAAGTTAATGTTTTATTATGTGAGTGTCTTAGATTTCTATGTACATTATTTAGTTCAGGTCAGTTTGTTTAAAACTAACATAAAAGGTATAAGATATGGTTCTTAACATTTAGACAATAATTTATGATTACGTTGGGGAAACAGGACTTACTTGCATGAACCAGTTTGTCTCTTGTTGTCTCTCACATGACATTCACGTAAGAAATAAGATTTTGTAAACCTTGTGCTGGGCTTTCAATTGAGATTGTGGGATGCAGTGCTGTTGAATTTGGTTTTATAATAGTTTTGAGTGTGGATGTCATTTTTTTTCAGGCCATTAGTCTATCATTGTCTAAGGCACATTTAGTGTCATAAACTTTTGTGTCTGTATTCTAGTAGAATATAGTGAAATTATTCAAATTAGTCTGTATGCTAAAACTCAGAAATGTTAATATTGAATTAATTTTTCAGTTTTAATTTAAATTTATAGGCCAGACATAGTGGCACACGCCTGTAATCCCAGCACTTTGGGAGGCCAAGGTGGGTGGATCACTTGAGGTCAGAAGTTCAATACTAGCCTGGCCAACATGGTGAAACCCTGTCTCTACTAAAAATACAAAAAATTAGCTGGGCGTGGTGGTGGGCGCCTGTAATCCCAGCTGTTCGGGAGGCTGAGGCAAGAGAATCGCTTGAACCTTGGAGGCAGAGGTTGCAGCCAAGATCGTGCCACCGCACTCCAGCCTGGGCGACAGAGAGAGACTGTCTCAAAATAAAATAAATTTAAATTTATAAAAATATATAAGATGGAGATAAAATAATCCAGTATCCTCTGCAAAAATTATCACACTGATGTTCAGAGAGATTATCTGTTTATATACTGATTTTTGCAAAATTGGCTAGAACATAATTTTCTTGATTTCTAATTCAGTGTTATTTCATTGTGTATTAGAAATGCTTAGTTAATTTTCATTAAGTGAAGTATAACATAATTTTCTCATGAAATTCATCAAGACAGAGTACTTGATATCTTTATTTTTGCAAAATCATATATAAATATGTATACTTAATGAATTATAAGCAATTCCTAGAATTGCTTGACAGGCTTTTACATTTGTCTGTGCAATCAAGATTAAGAAGGAAGAGAGGCTAAGAAAGAGAAAAGGGAGAGAGAAGAGGTTAGAAGAGGAAAAAGGAAGGAATGAGAATAAGAGACCATATGGAGAGCTAGTTCAGGAATACAGGAGCCACGGGGAGTAAGGAGGGAAGGAATGCATTCTCAAGGCAGAGAGTGAGCAGAGTCTGGGCTGAAGAGGGCAAGAATTGGGGCATGAGTCAGCCAAGAAAAGATGAGACTTGGTACGGAAGGAGTATCAAGTGGGGAGTTCCTAGATATGTTTGCTGCTGGAAAGACTGTCTCAGAAGTATTTTCTTAGAAGAGAAAAATTCTGGAGAAATGTGATTAAAACAAGAAAGAATAGTTAAGCATTATGTAGGGAGTCAGTCACACAAAATTAACACATACAGAAAAATGTCCTTTCCTTATTTCTTCTTCCTCTCTTCCTTTTGTTTCTGAATGTTTCTGTCCCTGTGAAATTTGTATGTTGGAATTCTAATCTCTAAGGCGATGATATTAGGAGGTGGGGTCTTTGGGAGGGCTGCATGCTCTGAATGGGTTTAATGCTCTTAGAAAAGGGACCCCAGAGAGCTCCCTCACTCTCTCTCTACCATGTGAAGACTCAGTGAGAAGTGGGCACTTTGCACATCGTAAGATGGTCCTCATCAGAATCTGACCATGCTGGCACCCTGATGTTGGACTTCCATCCTCCAGAACTATGAGGAATAAATTTATGTTGTTTATAACCCACTCTGTCTTGGCAATTTGATATAGGAACTTAAACTAAGACAGATGGGTAATTTAATAGATACCTTTCCACAAAATCTGATTTTGTTGACCATGTTGAATCTATCTTTAAAGGAAGTCCTATGTTAAGGACTACAGTAGTGAACTGATAGTATATAATAAAAATATATTCCTGCTGTGCCTGTCAAAAGTGGATCGGGGGCTTTTCTGAACTAATGTAAGATGATTTCCAGTAACTTTGAATGAGTGTTATATTGTCCAATTTATCCTATGGGCTTCAACTTTCACTGTCACTTTCTGAGAAGCTTAGCTTCACTTCCTCAGAATAGATTAACCGTTTCTCTGTCAATGCGGTCTCACACTGCCGTGTTTATTCTTTGTGTTATTTATCACCATTGTAATTACATGTGCTTGTGTTTGTAATTGTAAAACGTCTGTTTCTCCTGTTAGACCCTAAACTCAGCACACATTGATACTATGTATTTGCTATTCATAGCATTGTGCCTGGTACAAGGCAGGTAGTTAAGGAAATGCATGTTGAATATACAAATAGGTAAATACAATAAAACTCTAGGAAAAGTAAATGCTGAATTTTAAAAAGGGATTATTTAGCTTTGATATTAGCTAAAACATGCTTATCTTTATGGTTTATTTCAGTATGAGAAAATCACAACTAATAGAACACGTTGATATATTACAGCCATAAATGTAATTTATATGTAACAAACAAATATTCAGAATTTCTTTATTATTTAATAGGAACTCTCATGGATTGGCAGTATATCAAACACTGCCATCACATTATACCCATTCCATTTAATCCTCGTTCAGGAGGGTGCAGAAATTGTCTTCCATTTTACTGTGTGGAAAACTGAGGCTTAGAGAAGATTAATGCAGCTACTCTGACCACATATTAAAATTATGGATATGTGGAAATTACAGGGTTTTAAAAGATGTTGTACCAGGGAAATTGCCAAAAACAAGAGATAGTTTTTAATATAGTCACGCTGAATGTGGAGTATAAAATTGCAGTTAAGAGGCAAGGTTTTAGATTCAAAAGATTGAGCTGCACCTGTATCTATTACCTGAGTGACCCTGGACATGGTTTTTTAACTTTTCTAAATCTCAGTTTCCCAAACTATAAAATATCATATCACAGCCTTGTTAAATGAGGCTGTGTAACGTGTGGAGTCTGGAGGCTAGTAGACACTTGGTGATTTTGAATTCCTTTTTTTCTTTCTACATAGTATCACATTTCTCCTTTCTATTCTGCTCCACTCCAGAAAGCCCACTGAAAGCTAGCTCCTTTTGCTTGTGGGAATGTATCCAAATAGAATTAGAAAGATATATATTATTTAGCAAAGCTAATGCAAAATACCATTGAAGAGTGATGTTTGAAATTTAAATATAATCATTAGCAGACCCTATATATTTTCCTTGATTTCCCACTCCTAGAACACACACACATGTATGCATGTGCACACACACCCTTCATTTTTTGAAGAACTAAGTGCCTCTGTATTTTCACCTTGCCCTACCTCAATTGCTGTACAGCTAGTTTTTCCCAGTTCATCTCCGCTCTAAAATGCTTATCTATTTATTGGTCTCAAAGTACATTGTTGCATCTTTAAAATAACTTACATAGTATTATCCTAAATGTCTTCATCTTTATAGGCATTATAATAGGGTTTTCCTTGAATATTGTCCTAAAATATCATTCTGAGGTGATAGTGAAGGAAAATCCTGTTGTAGTATATTTAAAGTCAGTAGTCTGTAAAATAATTATTTCAGACTGGAATAAAAATCAGTTCCCAGATACTTTATGTTTGTATAAGATCTTTATTCTAATTTATTGTTGATGCTGATTAGAGCCAAGCATCATGACTCAGGCCTATAATCCCAGCACTTTGGGAGGCTGATACTGTTGAGATATATGTATTTCTGTAAGTTGCCTCAAGTCATCATTTAAAATAAAACTGGCTAAATATAAGTAAATAAATACATACACAAAATTGTAAATTTAAGTGAGATAATGGGAAATTATCAAATTGAGGGATGTATTTTTTCAATCATAAAATTACTTTAATGGCTTATTTATTTATTTTTGAGATGGAGTCTCGCTCTGTCACCAGGCTGAAGTGCATTGGCACAATCTCAGCTCACTGCAACCTCCACCTCCCAGGTTCAAGCGATTCTCCTGCCTCAGCCTCCGGAGTAGCTGGGAATACAGGCGTGCACCACCATGCCCAGATAAATTTTGTATCTGTGGTTTCACCATGTTGGCCAGGATGGTCTCGATCTCTTGACCTTGTGATCCTCCTGCCTTGGCCTCCCAAAGTGCTGGGATAACAGACATGAGCCACTGGGCCCAGCCAATCACTTATTTAAATATAACAGTTAATCTATTAGAAATAAATGAGAAGGGAAAAAATGAAAAAGGAGTCTATGAATTGTTAATGTTTCCTAACTTTTACCTTTAAAGTAAGCTCTTAAAAGCTGATTACCAATTATGGTATTAATATGACATTTGTCATGATGTATATTACATATGTTCAAGTCACTGTCACTTGATTTGAACTAGTCATTCGCTTTATTTTATAGATAAAGTAGGATTTTTTTAAACTTGTTTGAAAAACATGAGTGTCTGTGTATACTTGTGTCTACATGTATGTACATTCATGTACTACATAACATTTTAGCAGGCAACCACATATAAGATGGTGATCTCATAAGATTATAATACTGTGTTTTACTGTACCTTTTCTGTTTAGATATACAAATACTTACCCTTGCATTACAATTGCCTCCAGTATTCAGTACAGTAACATGCTATACAGGTTTGCAGCCTAGGCGCAATATACTATATACCATACAGCCTATGTGTGTAGTAGTAGGCTAGCCCATCTAGATTTGCATAGGTGTGCTCTATTAGAGTGGGTTATTTGTCCTTTTACACTTGTCTTTTTCCATCCTATCAGACTATTAGCCTTCACTTTTGTTCTCACTACTGTCCACTGTCAGTTCCTACACACACACACACACACACACACACACACACGCACACACACTCTTTAGGTACACACACTCACCGTCACAGACACTTCAGGTTTGCCTTTTGCTAATCTTACTTGACAGATAACCAATTTTTAAGAATACAGGTTAAATTAGAGAAGAACATGACTTGGAAATTTCTCAAGTATTTTATTATTTTAGTAAAAGTCTGATTGGAATCATTTAGCCTATGAAAGCACCATATCATCCTTTTCTACTTATTTCCTAGAGAATACCTAATTGGAATTATATATAATACAAATAGGGTTAATTTTAATAAAGTATTTAATATGCTAAGTACAATTTAGGCCTTATGGGAAGAAAATGCTTTATTTTGTTAATGGATATAGATAACTGGAGCCCAGTGGATGTAATCTGATTAAACAATATATTAATTTACATAAAATAAAGTTGCACAGAATAAAATCCAGAAAATTATGTGATATAGAAAAGAACTTCAAAACCATAATTTATAATAATTACCTACATTCTGAAATTTCCATTATTACAGATTTTTAGTAGTTGAATGAACAATTTGTCTCACTAGAGTTTTGTGCTACTCATTATCTAATAGTATTTGAAATTAATATATACAATAGCCTCTATTCTCAGTGTCTAAAAATCCAGATATGTTTTATTTTATTATTGATGATACTGTTATCTGCTACTGGATATGAATTACTACTTTTTGATCATTTCAAGTTTTCTCTTAATTCCAGTTGGCTGAGTTTGTAATATAACTTACACAAATTATGAGCAAAACATAACATTTTTAATTGTTGGTTAATTTAATTAAAATTAAGTTGATTAATGAATTCTTTTAATTTTTTTGAAGTAAACCAGATTGTTCGATGTTACCCGTTATTATATTAAACGGTGATATTTTAGAATATCTTTCTAAAAATATGTCATTTTTATTATAATTTAAGGCTTTCTTTTGGCATTCTATACCTTTCTCGTTTTTCCTCACAATCTACTGCCTCAATTGAAATACACAGATCAAAACCTGAGGTTTTGGATTCGTGGTTTTATGATGTACTGTTTAATACACATTCAGCCTAAAAGCCTACAGAATATCTAAGAGGAACATCATTTTTTCCTTTATTTTTTTTTTGATATTTAGTGGCTGCTTAGTAATGTCTCTTATTTATTAATATACAATATTAGTAGGTTTAGTAACATCCAGTGAACTAAGTTGCAAATTTTGAAAATCTCAGAGGTTTTTCTGGACCACAAATAAATAGAACATTAGGCAAATAAGCTTGGATTACAAAATGTAACATTATTAAATAAATGTCATTCTATTTGATGATAGTTGCTTACTGAGAAAATTTGTCTATATTTCATTATCAAGATTATTGGCAGAATGTGAGACAATCAACAGTTTTTGATTTTAGGGATATTTCCTAAAAATCTTAATACTGGAATTATCTGGTGACAAAATTTCCTTAATAAATCCTCATTACTTGATTATAGGTTGAATATTTCAAACATCTAAGCCAATTAGAATCATGGTTATTTTGATTGCCAGAAATCCTTAAATGTATGTATTATCCATCGATGTATTCAGTTTCTATATTAGGCATCTTTGATTTAAACATTTTTTTAGTGGTTTATGATTCATAAGAAAATCAGTTGCATTTCATTTTTTTTCTGGATATTAGAGATTTTGTTTTGCTCCAAAAAATAAATTGGGAGTGCTCTAATCAGTTGACTATGCACAGTATGAATAACGCAGTGCTGGTTTCTAATGTATGTGTTAATTAGTTTAAGATATAAAGCTAAGAACTAAAATGGGTTACTTCTTAAACACATTCATTTTGACCAATGAGGTGTGTGTGTATGTGTGTGTGTGTATGTGTGTATGTGTATATATATGTGTGTATGTGTGTATATATATATATATATATATTTGGCATCACCATCTGAAAGTTAGCATCTAGCTCCTCCAATTGTTCAGAAATTAGGCTTCTTGCCAGTAAGTGGTTTGTAAGGACAGGCTTTAAAAGCTGTATGCCAATGGAGTAATCTAAGTCCAGGCTTGTCTGTTGGAACGCACCAAAATAAAACTGTCTTAAATTCTGCTGTATATTTTTATGAGATTCTAATCAACTGGATATATCAACTGTGTTATGGGCTGTTTGATGACACTTTGAGGTAGAAAAAGTAAATTGCCTTTTTTATTGTACTTTTTACCAGACATTGTCATACTCTGACTCAAGGCAAACCATTGGGTTGAGGTGATTCAGTTCATTTACTACTAGAGAGCACACTGAACAGTATTTCTAATTCAGTCATAGTCCGGAATACTTCGTATTCCATTTTCTGTCAACACCCCAAAAAAGGAAAAATGGAATCTATGAGCTTGAATTTGGAAATTATGAGAGTAGAAGTAATATTGAACGTCTTTCAGAAATCAGTATTTTGACTGGTGACTTATTCTTTAAGCTTGCTCTATTTCAAAGACAAATCTTAGATTCAGTGAACTAGTTCCTTCTTGTATGAGATTATTGTTTTCATGGTCCATGTGACTGCTGGAGGGTTGCAGAACAGGGTGCCTCTGCTGGATGTCCTTGCATACTTGGATTTTTAATGTGAATTTAAGAATCTTCCACTTGATTTTGAGGTCTGGGTACCTATGAGACAAAATGATTAGGGAAGAAGTTTTTTCTCCAGTAATGTGTACTAAGTATTTTATAATTATATACAAAAAGGTTGTACTTTTGTGCAGAAAATTTAACATAGCATAACTAAGACTACTATCCTTAGAAACTGACAATTTATTTTTTCTTATACAACAAAGGCTAGTTATTTATAAAATGTTACCCTTATAAGACTGGTTATTTTTGCATAACTGATACTAATAATCTAGTTTTAGAAAGTCGACTTAGCCAGAGAATTAATGCTTTAAACTTTTGCTTTGTACTTGCTGCCACTGACTTTAAAATTTTGTATTTGGCTTTTTCCTAAATCCATTTCCTGATATTTGGTTAAAAAATAAAACTTTTTGGATTTTTGTTCTTTACTATTTTGTTCTAGATAGTTTACTTTCATAAAATTTTGTCTATCGTATTTCATTAATGATTCATAAAATATAAAAGACATTAAAAGCAGTAAAAATTTGATTTATCACTTTAATCTTGTAGTAGTTTTTAAAAGACTGTTTATCATTTTTAGACAATGTGAAAGAGTATTTCAGAGATCTGAAGAATAGAATGCAGTTTTTAACCCATGACAACTTTTCAATTAGATGCTCCATGGTCACTATTGTTTCTTTTCTGATTGTCACGGGAATTTTTTTGTTGTTCATACATGCCAAGAATCTGTCTAGTGACATAGTTATCCCCAAATGTGTCTTTTTATTTTAATATTTTAAACACAGTTTATTTCCTGTTTTGATCAAGAATAGAATAGATTAAATATTGTAGTAAAAGGAATCAATAGGACTTTCATTACCTTTGACTTTAATGAAATCTGCTGTGACACTAGGCAATTCTTTCTTTTCAATGATCAAGTTCACATCGTTTCCTTCTTCTGTTTTCCATTGAATTGCAATATAATTCACTTATCTTTCTCTTTACTTAGAAGAATGTATTCTTTTCAAAAAATTATTTTCAAAGGATTATTTGTATACAATTTTATTCAAGTCTTCTTTCTGAAGTTCTCATAGCAAACTTGTTACAAAATATAGATATATGTTTGGGGACAGGGAACTCTCTGTATCTACCTTTCAATTTTTCTGTGAATCTAAAACTCTGAAAAATAAAATGTATTAATTATAAGAAAACTAGAAACAATATAGTAATGAAAATTCCTATGCAAAATAGAGTGATTTTGATCTTATACAGTTCTAGTATAGCTATTTGTTTCTATTGATTTCTTCTGTTAAACAAGATTTCCCCCTTAAACCGTTATGAATGTGCAATTATAGAACCATCAGCAAATACTACCTTCAAGATTGCTTAACCTTAAAATCTTGAACCTCCTGTCTCCCTTTTATATCTATTAGATTGCTTGGATTTCTTTTCATTTTTTTTTTTTTTAACTTAGTAAGTTTTCAAAACTCAAAGTAACTTATTTAAAACAGGTAATTACTAACAACACTCATTTTTCCCCAAAGTTTGGATTTACAATTCTGAAGTTAATTTTGATGACTTCATCTTCATTTATGTCAGATTGTTCTTTAATATATGCAAAGTTTTAAAAATACATAAATTTCAACTGGGGTAAAGATTCATGTACACTATTACGGAGCTTTGTCATTAAACTAAATGAGGTATTAAAGTCTTAAAACCACAGTTATAATAAGATAGAGAACTCAACCATACTATATGACTGAAGAAAATACTAATTGATGATGCCTTCTTTTCACTTGTCCTAAACAGACTTGTTTCGTGTGGTGTTTCTAATTGAGTTACACAGTTTCTTTGTTTTCCTTCTCTTTTTATGGATGTAGGACTCTGAAACTCGTAAAACTTTGGACTTTATTAAACGTGTTTTTTGGTAATTAGGTTTTCTTTTTTTACTTCCATGAAACAACAGTCTAGTCAATGTAATGTTGCTTACCATGTGGTTGATTTTCTGTTTTTATCTTTTACTTTTTATTCTGAATCATATCTGTTTGAAATTGTAGCAGGAGGAACTATTTTAAGCAAAAAGTCATTGAAAGTACTTTTTGTACTGATAATGAAAATGCATTTTCTGAAAGGAGAAAAATCACATAATTATGGTTATATTACATGAAAATCCTTTTTAAAAATTCAGGGACTGGTAATAGATTTTATTCCTTTGCTTTTTTTGAGCACTACTATAGAGTAATGACTTTTGTGGTTGCTGAGAACACGGCGTTGAATGAGACAGAGTCTCTGGTTTTGGAGTTCATGTTAAAAAAATTATTCCTTAAGTTTTCTTAGATATTAAGTGACTTTGTGGACTATAAAAATTAATAATTTTTCCTTTTAGAATGCGTTTCATCAGCCAACTGAGATTCTTATTAGTTTTGTGACTTTTATATATGTTATATTTCTTGAACATTATGATTCTTGAGATAGAGCCCTCTAATTTTAGTTAATAGCAAACATTTATAACAATTAAGGAAAATGCTCTTTACATTTTGCTTAAATACATATTTCTCTTATATTTTAGCTGGGAAGTTTTAAGATTCCTTCTGTCAAACATAAGATGGTGGTTGGAAGAATATCGCTTTGATGGATTTCGTTTTGATGGTGTTACATCCATGCTTTATCATCACCATGGAATGGGTAGGTAACCCTGATAAAATCAGGTATGGGGTTAATTGCAGAAGCTGCAATAGCCATTATGCCTTGATTTTTATTAGTTCCATTACATATGCTCTCTTCGTAGTAATTTATTACCCCATTTTGGCAATAGGTAGAGTATAAGTATGTTTTATAAGTAAACAAAAGATAATCATTTCCTTTGAAATTTATCTACTGAATATGCTGTCATTATTGTGTAGCTTAAAACTTTTTTGACGAAACCATTTATTATAACACCTTCAGGATGTGAACACTACAGCACTTCCAATTAAAATAAAAAATAATAGATGAGAACAGTTGTGAATGCATAGGTTTTTACATATTACACATGGAATAAAATATGTATTTTAATTATAGATTTACCTGGTTAAAATTAAATTATAAATTAATTTGAAATTAAAAGTATTTATCACTCTCAGTTTAAAAGTTGTACAGGCTGGGCATGGTGGCTCACGCTTGTAATCCCAGCACTTTGGGAGGCCAAGGTGGCGGATCACGAGGTCAGGAGATCGAGAGCATTCTGTCTAACACGGTGAAACCCTATCTGTATGAAAAATACAAAAAAAAAAAAAAAATTAGCTGGGTGTGGTGATGGCTGCCTGTAGTCCCAGCTACTCGGGAGGCTGAGGCAGGAGAATGGCGTGAACCTGGGAGGCAGAGCTTGCAGTGAACTAAGATTGGGCCACTGCACTCCAGCCTGGGCAATAGAGTGAGACGCTGTCTCAAAAAAAAATAAAATAAAATAAAAATAAAAGTTGGACAAAGAAGTGGAATCACAGAATACTAATCCCTCAATAGATGACATGGGAACAATTATTATTATTATTATTATTATTAGAGACAGAATCTTTTTCTGTTGCCCAGGCTGGAGTGCAGTGGTGTGAACTCAGATCACTGCAAACTCCACCTCTTGGGTTCAAGTGATTCTCCTGCCTCAGCCTCCTGAGTAGCTGGGATTACAGGTGCCTGTTTTCATACCCGGCTCATTTTTGTATTTTTTTTTAGTAGAGACGGGGTTTCACCGTGTTGGCCAGGTTGCTCTCAAACTTCTGACCTCAGGTGATCTGCCCGCCTTGGCCTCCCGAAGGGCTGGGATTGCAGGAGTGAGCCACCGCGACCAGTCAATTATTATTATTTTTCGATGGCCAAATAGTCACCATCAATAAACAGAAAAAAGTTAAAAAAGGGTGAAAAACTTGACTAATTGACTAAATCTTGAAAACGGACTGCCAAGGAAAGAAGCTAAACATTCGAAGTGTGCTACTGCTTGATCTTACTCATGATGCTGCCCACTTGAAATGTTCCTAGGAAAGAAGTTGAATCTGTAAAACACAACAGATTTCATTGATATCCATTTTCCAGTTTCGGGGAAGCTGACTTATGGTACGCAGAGACAAGCATGGCAAAAGTTTAGAAAAATCTTTTCCTAGATTTAAACACCTACATGCCCCTGCAGAAACTACCTCACTGAGAGGGGAGTATATTCCAGTGATTCGTGGTATTAGAGGAGTGAACCAAAGTTTATGGATATGGGATGTGCTTTTCATGGATAGAGAATCCAAGAAATGGTTAAAGAAAAACATTCTGAGTTATTTAAGATTTTTTTTCTCCCTTGGAATGAGGGAGAAAGCAACAAACAAAATTCCTGAAACCACACAGCAAAAGATTAAATAGAATACCAGAAAAGTTGAGATAAGGCAATTAATATCAAGCACAGTATTTAATTTATAAGCTCAGTAATAAAGAGAAATTTATCAGGAGGTGATGAATTTACCTGCAATTTACTTGCATGCATGAAAAAAAAAAGGTTAGACTCATAGTATTTTATTTGCAGAAGCAATGTCTGCCAAATTCTTACAAAGTGTGACTCAAACATTTGCTAGTTGAATGATGGTTGCCAGGGCCTGAGGAGTGGAGGAAATGGAGAGATGTTGATCAAAGGGCACACTTTTTGTTTTAAGGTGCATAAGCTATGTGGAATCTAATGTAACTATGGTTAATAATATTAGTTGGTATTTGATGAGAGCCGACTTTAAGTATCCTCACACACACACACACACACACACACACGTACACACACAGTAACTATGGGTGGTGACGAATGTGTTAATTTGAGTATAGTAATCAGTACACAGTGTATACCAATATCAAATCAGTACCTTGGAAACCTTGAATATATACAATTTTTATTTGTCAATTAAACATTTTAAAATTAAAGAATGACAGCATCAAACAAAAGTGAGAAACTTGATAGTTATATTGCTGCTGAAATACAAACAGGAAAGAACTTGAAGAATAAGACTTCCATAATTATACTTGAAAATATCCCTCAGTGATAGAATCCGGCAAACTGAGAAAAAAAAATCAATGGAACTTAGACATAGAAAAACAGGGTAAAAGGCTGATGTTGAGCACAAATTTGATTTTATTATAACAATAAGAGTAAATTACTGAAAGAATAGAAAGTAAATGGCATAACCCAAGTAACTGAAATGTGCTATAACCTACCAAGGTTAGGAGGTGGGAGAAGAGAAGGCAGGAGGAAGTTTGAGAATATATAATCTCTTTATCATAGGGAACTCCATATTGCATAAATTGAAGTACCTGTTTGAAATAATGTAAATACTGTGCTCAATTTTATGATGGTTTTCCTATTTTCTTTTCCTTACCACAAAGGGATTTAATAACATCTTAATGTGACAGAAAATGTATTGAAAATTATTTGATATTTAGAATTCCCTTTAGTATGATTTCACTTTTTTGCCATATAATTTGGCCAAAATTAAATTAAATCTTTAAAGTGCTTTGTTTTTCTCATGTCTGCGCATTTGTCAAACAAAATTGATTTGCAGGATTGTCTGAACTCTGAATGTTGACGTGTAGTACTTTTCTAAGTCAGTATATTTGCTTGTACTTATGTTATTAAACTGCTACAATAACAAAATTCATGTAAAAAACTAATTAGTGGATGTATTTGTGCAGAGTTAAGACTTGCTTTTTAACATAATATATCCATATTGATTTTCTTTTTCTAAGGTCAAGGTTTCTCAGGTGATTACAGTGAATATTTCGGACTACAAGTAGATGAAGATGCCTTGACTTACCTCATGTTGGCAAATCATTTGGTTCACACGCTGTGTCCAGATTCTATAACAATAGCTGAGGTAAAGCCACAGTGAAGTCTTACCTTCTGACCCCCTTTAATAGAGAGCATGTTGTCAGCATACAGTATTTGACTAATCAATCTCGTGTTGTCAATAATTGCATAAATGAAATTCTACCCTGTGTATCGTGCAGCTATCTTGTATGGGTGGCACATTAGTTAGAATTCACTGTTTCCCTATTAGAAGATAATGTATACTAATTACTTGTCACCATTCTATTGTTAAAAAAGAAAATGCCAGTGGTTAGAAAGTTAAATGTCCTAATCAGTGGACAGGCCCTTCCACTATGAGACCTTCAGCAGAGAAAAGAATTGAATATTAATGTGTGTCTGTCCATTTATTTATTTACTTTTCTTTCTTGGCTCAATCATTAGAGATAGGATGGATCGCTGCCTGCAAGCTTCTCTGAAGCCTTTCTTGTTCTGATGCGATTACCTTTCTTGTTTATGTTATTGCTCTCAGATTGCCAAATGTTCACTAGTTATTCATGATTCTTGAAGGTTCATGATTAACTGTCCCAAAGCTGCACTGTAATGATATAATTCTGTATATGCATAATTGACAATTCCCCTCTTGGTGATAAATGTGATAAATTAAGAAGTTTGTTAAATGCTTATGCTAATTTAGATTTAGTGCTAAAATCCCTCTGGTTTTCTAAGTTCTCTAACTAGGAATTATTATTAAAATTGAATTTAGTGTGTTAAAACTTTTCTATACAAAGTATAGTGGTTGGCATATAAAAATAGCAAGACTACTTTTAAAAAGAGTTAGAATTAAGGTGTGTTTTTACATTGTCGGCGTTTAGTTTATTGGCATGAAATGGAATAAATAGTCTCCTTCCTGTAGTATTTATTTTTTGTATAGACTGTTTTTATATACACCATTTCTCAAAATCAGAAATCTCTAATTTTATAAATGGTATGATTTCATTGCTTGAATAGAGGAGAATAGTTTTATTCCCTTCAGGCACTTTACTTTCTGAGTATTTTCTGGGAATAGAACAGTAGCCCTAAATTCCTGAAATTGATTCTTATGTACAATTAAAAAACAACAACCTGCCATACAATTTAGACACCCATTATTATTTCACAGTCATGACCTACCTACATTTGATCATAGCACATCTTACTAATACTTGTGCTAATTCTTTTTGTGCTGAATATCTTTAACATCATTCAGAGTGTATATTTTAAACTTTTGTCTTCTGTATATTTGAATTTTATTTGTCAAACATCAAAAATTTAATTAGTTTGTCAGTGATATTTATGGCAATCCAAAGAGATATTACAAATGACAAATTACAATTAATTACAATTAATGACAGCACAAATCAAAAGTGGGTACTGAAGGAAAAGAAGCAATGATTTAATACATGAAAGTTAAAATTGTTACATTGATCTTTCCATTCATTGCAAGTAAAATAGTTTCATCATCTAGGGAGCTCTGGTCTGATTATCAGTGTTTCTACCAATGAAACTGAGACTTTAGCCTACTTTATATTACTTGGTTTTAGATTTTTTAAAAACAAGATGTACTTTCAATTTATTCTACTTAAATTGAAAACGACTTCAATTTCAGTACATCGCTTTTCTGTCTAGTGGGAGTCTCTTCCAAATGTAGAATTGATCCCCATGAACTTTTTTTTTTTAAGAAAAGGAATGTGTTTGAATGGATAAGCAATATAAATTTATTTAAATTCCTTTAGTAGAAATATGAATTTATTTATAATGACAATAACAAAAAATTGAATTTCTTTTTGTATTTTGCTCAGTGTATCTACCATTTTACATTATTATATTTGCTATATTAAAACATTTTTGATTGATGTATCTTTCCCTCTGGAATGGTTGTATAAGTGCTCTTTATATAGTAAAAAATTAGAACTATTTTAATTTCATCCCAAACACAGAATCATTTTCATATGCCATATGAGTAGGCATCAATTGTTTTATATTTAGAGTATGTTTATTTTGATGATCTTTATGATTTACCTTTTTTTTTCTTAAAAATTTTAAAAGAACAGTCACTAACTTTCCACTTTCAAAAGGAGGGCCAAAATAATTCATATGCATTAATGAGGCAGCTTTCTAGAAATCAGATTTAGGACTCAAGACCATATGATTGTTACCGAATCACCAGGGGTTCAGTCTAGGTCCTGCTGCTTGCTGCACAGAAAGCCAATCACTGAGACAATGATTATCGCTGGAGAAGACTTTGATCAGTCTCAAATCCATCTCTCTGACCAACTAAAATTAGAGGTTTATATGGTAAGAAATAAATGTAACAATGTGTAAGAAAACAGAACTAGAGAGGGGTAAGGAAGCAATCGTGAGGAATGACTGGGCTGGCATCTCATTGCATGCCGTGATTTGGGGAACTTCAGTTCTTTGATACATTTTTTTGAGAAGCTTGAGGGACAAATACAGGTTTCAGGCTTTTCAAAAGGATTAATTTCTACGTTTATCCAAAAAAATCTATCTATGGGATGATTAGGTTTCATGATGACCATATGTTTTTCTTAGCAGATTCTATTTCCTAAAACTACATTGAGACTGGATATAGAACAAGCCTTAATATTTTCTTGAGAAAATTTGTCTTGATCTTTAATACCAGCCCATCACCAGTCATTCTTGACAGTTTGGTCCTTGGAAAACTCTTTTTCAGAAGGCATTGTGTCTGTAATTCTAGTTCCTAATATGGTGCCTGATATTTAATGCATATTCATCCAATCCTGTCTGTGGAAATGTGACTTATATTTTGATAAATAGAATGGTTGAAATGGCTTCTTTTCTACTGATCATCTTTTTTCTACTTTATAAACCATAAAGAGCTATGCAGAAATAAGATATTACTGACAAACAATTTCTTACGGATATATTCTACCATATATTTGCTTATATCTTCCTTCCATAAAAAAAAAAAAAATAGAGGCATTTAACCTGAGTCTCAGAGAGCTTATGGTATCTAATAGTCTTTTACAGGAGGTGAGGATCATAATCTAAGGAAGACTTTGGGCATTGACAGATAGAGAAAAGCTTGTAACAAGTACATTCAAGGGTGAATATTTCAAAGTGGCTGAAGTACTTAGTGATTAAAATGAAATAGTAGGAAATAATGGTAGAAAGATGTCTTTCCTTTCACTTTCTGCGCACTTTAGTTAATGATCACAACTACATCACATTGTCATTTCATAATTATAAGTATGTTTATGTGTCTTTAGGTCCCAGTTTATTAATCTATGAAAGCCAGATATTATATCTTATCTTTTAATCCTTCAGAGCACCTCACTCATTCACTCAACAGATACTTACTGAATAACCTGCTTGTGCCAAGTATTATTAAACTATTCTAGATTCTTGGGGTATATCAGTGAACAACAACTATAAACTCTTGACCTCGTGGATCTTACACTATAACAGGGAGTAGGGGAGTAGCTAATTGGATAGTAAATCATATAGTAAATGCTTAATGTGTAATTGTTGAATTGAATCTTAAGCTAAGGAATTTGAATTTTCAATTGTTGGCTATTGAAATCTATTGAAGGGTGGAATGTCTCATAAGATATGAATTTGGCAACAGTTAGTATAAAGAGAAGGTAGAGGTGGGGAATGCCATTTGAATATGGTCTAGGCAAGCAGTAATGAAGATTAAATAAGATTGTGGCTGTGGTAATGGACCAAAGGAAAGTAACTTATTTGAAAGATATTGTGGAATTAGAATTGATAATACTTAGCGCGTATTTTCCTAATATTGTCTTAATACTATATTTTGTTACATGTGAGTCCCTGTACCAATCTTTGAAACCCATTTTTAAATTAATTTTTTTTGATTAATTATTGGATTACTAATTGTCTAGAGTAGAAAGGACCCTCTGTCAAAAAGCCTGATATCTGAATCTGGCTCTACATTAAGAATCCTCTATCTCGACTGGGCGTGGTAGCTCATGCCTGTTGTCCCAGCACTTTGGGAGGCCGAGATGGGTGGATCATTTGAGGTCAGGAGTTCAAGGCCACCCTGGCCAACATGATGAAACCCCATCTCTACCAAAAATATAAAAAATATTAGCTGGGAGTGGCGGTGCGCCTGTAATCCCAGCCATTTGGGAGGCTGAGGCAGGAGAATCGCTTGAACCTGGGAGGCAGAGGTTGCAGTGAGCTCATGTCATGCCACTGTATACCAGCCTGGCAACAAGAGTGAAGCTCTGTCTCCAGAGATCCCTTCAACCTCAGTAAGCCTCAGTTTCTATATCTGCTAAATGAAGATAACCCCTACCTAATCGCAAAGACCCCTTCTAAGTGCAACCTACTGTAGTAAAAGCTGCTGCACTGTTTCACTGTTAATGTACTAACTCTACATTCCATTTCATCAAAAGCTAGTGTTCACAAAAGTACACTCCCTATCAGGGCTACGTACAGCAAGAACAACTGTAACGGATTTATGCCACACGTATTGTTGTGCTTGGTGAAAGCAACAAAAGTAATAAATGTTCTACAGTAGTTCAAAAATAAGAAACTATGTTTTAGCAATAATCGTTTTACTCTTTTGTGTTCTCTGGGTGATACTAAAGAAAAGAAACAAATAGCTTCATGAGATCAAAGTTTGCCTGGAGTGAAAACATTAAGCAAAAATCCTTCTGGGAAATGAGATGCGCTATCACAATTTTACCGACTTTCATGTTACCAAAGCAGCCCCAAAATAGATGCCCCATTATTGTTTTCATTTATTGACTTGGGCTTTGCTGTCAGAATATTGACTAAAAGTTTGATGGTGATGAACTGCCATTCTTTGTTTTAGGACGTATCAGGAATGCCGGCTCTGTGCGCTCCAGTTTCCCAGGGAGGGGGTGGTTTTGACTACCGACTAGCCATGGCAATTCCAGATAAGTGGATTCAGGTAAGAGTCCATGTAAATATTTTTTGTTTCTGCGAACACTATGTTGCTTCATTTGTCTTTATTTCTTAGTTTGTGATCATTAGTTACAGATCTTATAATTGAAGTATTAAATTATTTCATTAGTCTGTCGATTCTTAGGCTATTTAATAAGGTGCTTCTCAAAATGTTAAAAGTTCTGATTTAAAGTATTCATACTTATTCAGGCTAAGGGAAAATATGATTAATATAATGTTAGCTGCATAAATGGAATTTTGCATTATCAATGCAATTATACGAAACTTCAGTGCTCTATATTTAATACACATTAGACTTCATGAAAGCATTCATTTATGCCTACAGATCATGCATTAATGTAAAAGTTACCCCTTAATTCCCAGTACTTGCTTAATAGTATGGTTTTGCCTCAACAGATTTGGATTGGATTCATCCATTCCTTTATTCAGCATTAAAAAGTCCTTACCGTGTGTCAGACGCTAGGAATGAATACATGGTACTTTGCACATCATTTATCAATAAAATTTTATTAAATTTAATGACAGTTCAAGTAGTTTGGGTTTTTTTTTCATTTAATGTTTGCCTAAAGGACTAAAGTCATTATGTAGACTTAGGTTTGATACAGAACATTTCTTAGCAGCCATGTCGACATTCATGGGCTGAATATGTATAAGGAGTCAGATTGTATATAAATAATCATAGCTTTCTGATGAGCCCTTTAGTTCAGACAGGAACTGGTGCCATGAGACCACAGTTGTGGAAGGGCTTAATTTTGTGTAGAAAAACCATAGAGCCTACTCTTAAGGAGGTGGTTACTATAATCATTTCTTAGCTGTCTTTCCTGTTTCCCCAGGCAATTTGTGCAATGCATAGCTGTGACATTAAACTTTGACCAACATAACTTCTGCTCCTACATTTATAATGGTTCCTTAAACGTTATCAGATCCAAAAGCAAATATTTTATAAAGATTTTTACTTAGAAAACATACAAACAAACAAAGGAGTATTCTTCTTTCATACATGGGAAGGTAGCCTTGTATTTGTTACTTTAAAAAAAAATGCTGTGGTCTTCAAGTTTCTCACCTTGGTATAAGGTTCCTTGTCAGCCCCATCTCTTACTATTTCTAGTTTTTTTCATGTAGATTTTTTTTCCTCACAAGTGACAAATCTTACTTTTTAACCTCCTGCTAAAAGTCTTAATCATTCTTTGTTCACATTCAATAATCTTTTAAGGTGTACATCAACCTAGAATTATTTTTCAGTCAGTAATAGCACAAAGTGAGATATTTTCTCTCTCAGTATTCATGGCAGCTTAAAAAATTGAAATTTAACCTAATAAACATTTTATTACATTGTATGCTGAAGGTAATGTGTTAGGCAATGTATCATACTTACTAATTATATATGATAACTATAATAATCATAGTTATCAAATAAAAAAATATTTTATCCTAAATTTAGGATATGACCATCCTGTTTTAGATTGTAAGTTCTGTAAAAGCAGTTATCATCTTCTATTTTATGTAATTATTTAAAATTCTTATTGTATCACCAAATTGGGTCCCCCCTTAGTTAATAAAACTAAAGTTAAAATAGTATTACAACAAAACCCTTAGACACAGTGATTTTCCTCTACTTTTATAAGTGGTAAAAACAATTCAGTAAGTGGCTCCCATTTTCCATACATGTCAATAAAACACTCAAGAGTTATTAAATCAGAATACAACTGTACTCAGAGTGTATATGGCCTGCGATATTGTCTACCCGTACAGTATGAGTTAGATTAGAATGCTAGATGTTATTCATTTTTTTGTAGTTCAAAAGCAAATTATGTATCATTTCCTAGTTGTATTATTTCAAAATCATTAGTTTCAAATATCATTCTTAGTTTAATCAATTACTGAACAAATATTTGACTATCTAAATTATGCCAAATTTGTTGTATTTCCTTTCATTATATTTGATCATTTTTGAGGTGTTTGTGTTAAGGTGATGTATGTGTCTAATGAACTCATTCATTGATCTGTTAATTCCACCAAATGTTTACTGAGCACCTAAGGTAAATATAGCTTTTTAATTAAACTTTTTTGAGATATTAGGATAATTGTAGATTCACATATGGTTGTAAGGAATAATACAGTGAGATCTGGTATGCTCATTCATCAATTTTCCCCAGTGGTAACTTCTTGCAAAGCCATAGAATGATATTTTAACCAAGATACTCACATTGATATACTCAAGGTGAAAAACACATTCTTTGCCACAAGATTCCCTCATGTTGCCTTTAGAATAACACCTAGTTATTTTCATCTTGCTTGCCTCTAGTAACACCTTAACCCCTGGCAACCACTAATGTGATCTCCATTCCTATAATTTCATCATTTCAAAAATATTATATAAATGGAATCATGCAGTTTGTGACCTGTCTGGATTGGCATTTTCAGTTAGCAAAATTTTCTTGAGATTACCCAAGAAAACCTCCAATGTTGTTACATCCAGCATTCTTGTCGCATGTATCAGCAGCATGTTCAACAGCCCTGAATACGATTCCAAGGCAGGGGTATACCACGGTTTAACCATTCACCCATTGCAAAACCTCCAGCTTGCTTCCAGCTTATGGCTATTGTGAATAAAGTTACTGTATGCGTGTATGTACTCATTTTTTATCAACACAAGTGTTCATAATTATGAGATAAATGCTCAAACACTACAATGAATAAAGTTATTGCATGCGTGTATGTACTCATTTTTTATCAACACAAGTGTTCATAACTATGAGATAAATGCTCAAACACTACAATTACTGAACCATATAGTAATTCCCTGTTCAATTTTTTAAGAAACTGCTAAACTGTTTTCCAAAGTAGCTGTAACATTTTACATTCCGACTGGTGGTGTTTGAGAGACCCGCCTCTCTACAGCCTCTCCAGCATTTGGTGTTGTCACTGTGTTTTATTTTAGCTATTATAATCAGCATATAGCGATATCTCATTGTGGTTTCATTATTTTTTGAATGATTTATAATGCTGGATACCAAGCATGTGCTTATTTGCCTCCTGCATGTCCTCTTTGGTGAGGTCTCTGTTCATGTCTTTTAACCATTTCCTGACTTCATTGTTTCTTTACCGTTGAGTTTTGAGAGTTATTTATATAGTTTAGATTCAACTCCTTTGTCAGATGTATGGTTGACAAATTTTTTCTCCTAGTCAGAAGCTTGTTCTTTCATCCTTTTCATATTGGCTTTCACAGAGCAATTTTTTAAACATTTTGATGAAGGCAGTTTATCATTATTTCCCTAGTATAGGTCTCTCTTTTCATATCAAGTTTAAGAACTTTGACTCTCTTATGGTTTTTACTAAATGTTTTATAGTTTTTCTTTTTTGTATTTAAGTCCATGATCCATTTTGAGTTAAGTTCTGTGCAATACATATGGTGTAGCTCAAGGTTCTTTATCTTTCTCTTTTCACCCATGGGTATCCAACTCTTTCAGCATCATTTGTTGAAACATCTGCCCTCCTTCCATTGAATTGCTTTTGCCTTTTCGTCAAAAATAAGTCTGGCACATTTGTGTAGGTCTATACATTCGTTTCCTATTGTTCCTATATCCAATTTACCACAAACTTAGTGGCTTAAACAGCGCAAATTCATAACGGTTCTATGTGTAACAAAAATGAAATGGGTTTTACTGGGCTAAAATCAAAGCGTAAATGGGGCTGCATTTCTTCTGGAGGCTCTGAGGGAGAAGCCATTTCCTTGCCTTGTCTCACTCCTAAAAGCTGCCTATGTTCCTTGGCTCATGGCACCTTCCTCTCTCTTCAAAGCATCAGTATACCATCTTCAAATCTCTCTTTTATTTTGACCCTCTTGCCTGCTTTTTAGACAGATTCTCCTGGATTAGGCTGCAAACATTTATGGATGGTTGCTCTTCTGCCTTCCACGTTCTGCCCTCTGGTGCCCAAAGATTTGCACTGCAATTATGAGAACTGCTTATGTTCTCATAATTGTATGAGTATGTTGCATTAAAGAGGGAGAGTAAATGTAGGACATAATGCTGAGGAACATTAGCCTTTATAGGACAAACAGAGGAAGAGAATTTACAGTATGTCAGGAGTGGCAGAAAAAAAAACGAAACAATATAAAACCGTAGTTTCATAGAGAAGTTCATGGGCAGGAGATAGGACAGTGTCAATATGTATAGCAAGTATCTACTTCAGAGAGAGCAATTACTAACTTAAGCTTAGACCACAAGCTTAACCTCAGCAAGTTCAGTTGCATAAAAGTATAGTGTTAGAGGAACAGAGCCAGACTGAAGACTGAATAGAAATTGAAATGCAGACACAAAATGTGTGGTCTGTTAAGAGGGTAATTATTTCATGATAATTAGCTTTAAATTTTGAAACAGTTCTTGTTTTATTATTTTGTAAAAACGAAGTGAAACCCTCTTTTTGTTTATATGAAACATTTTTTATATGAAACATTTTTATATGAAACATTGTTTATATTTTTTTGTTTATATGAAAAATATTAGTAAATATTTAGTAAATATTTTTCATATAAACAAAAAAATGTATCGTGTATCTCTACCATGTGCAAGTTATAGAAAGTCGTGCGGTGCAATAACACATTACTGTGGGCATTAATCAAGGGGTAGCAGTTATTACAGAAAAAAAGTTGCAAAGATCCTGAAGTATAATGATTAAACTGTCTGGACAAAAGCGCGTGCACACGTACACACACACGCACACACACACTCTACACCACTGTCATTTGGACATTCTGTATAAAAGCTGTGATTTCAGTAAAAGTTTGAACAGTGATAACTTTGCTATATGGGTGGGCTAATATGTGTATATCGGATAGTTTGCACTGATATAATGCATCCCTTCGGACTGGGATTTAAAATAAGAAAAGTCATGGTTTACTCAGAAGCTTATTTTTCTCTCTTTTGTCCAGCTACTTAAAGAGTTTAAAGACGAAGACTGGAATATGGGCGACATAGTATACACTCTCACAAACAGGCGCTACCTTGAGAAGTGCATTGCTTATGCAGAGAGCCATGATCAGGTAAATGAATATGTGCATAAATTCATTTCTTTCTCTCTCTCTCTCTTCCTCCTTCCCTCTCCTTAATAACATTTAAATAGAAACATACCAAAATATAAACCTCTGTAGTTACTATAATGTATGTGTGTGTTTATATCAATATGTATCTTTACAGGACAACTAGGTATATTGGAAAAAATGTTAAATTTATAGATGGAGAAACTCCAGTTTCAAAATGCGGTGGTATGTTTGTCCTGCCAAAGTATAATTAATAGATTATACATTGTAGTTGCAAGTATCATATGTTTTTCCTTGTCATAATGAAGAGTGTTGGTGCTGGACCAGGGTTATTTTAGTTTCCATCTTAGGCTGCCGTCTAGAGGTATTATTTTATGCTTGTGATAAGCATTCTTCATTTTCTCCCCTCAATCACTGAAGTCTGCTGCTAATTGACCTCCCTGACCCCTGTTCCTTCCAGCCTTAGCCTGTCTTCTCGAATTCAGCCTAAGGTATTTTCCAAAGAGGAAAGCTCATCTTGTCAACCCAGATATATTGTTCAAAGCCTGTAATTCAAAGCCATTCCTATTTTGGCCCAAGCCGAAGTTTCCAGCATCATTCTCTGCCCAACTCTCCAAGCCTCCTGTTCTTCAATACTTTGAAATCCCCACCCATTCCAAATAGGTCAGCTTTTTCCAATCTTGTGCTTTTGCCCCACACATCTGCATCTGGGAAGTTCCTACTCAGACCTAATTGCCTGGCTCTGACGTCACATTCTATATGAAGCCTTCCTTGGGTCATGGAAGGAAAAGTTAGTTGTCCCATCCTCCAAGTTTCCGTGATGTTTTAGGAACAGAATTTTGTTTTCATTGTCTTTCTGTTTCCAGCCTTTAGCACTGTGACTGATCCTACTAATCACTTAATACATATTTTTAAAATGGAGAAGAAAGGCCACTTCTTCAAAGTCATATTCATCCTCATACACAGCAACATAAAATTTACTTTTTGTAGATTAAAATGTAGACAATAAAATGAAGTTACTTAAAGTATCTTTATTAAGAAATTGAAACTAAGTTTCTCTATCATTTTAGCCATTTATTGCAAACATTATTTTTTTAGGTGTCTCCTGTAATTGTTAAGAAAGTATAAGCAGAGCAAGGATTGGCTAACCAAGGCCCAGGGGCCAAGTCCTACCTGCTGCCTGTTTTTGTAAATAAGGTTACTTGGAACACAGCCATGCTCATTTGTTTACATATTCTCCTTTGTGTCAAAATGATGCATTTGAGTAGTTGAGACAGAGAAAGTGGCCCACCTTTAGAGAAACTTGATGACCTCTGAAGTAAACGCATGTTAAATTTTGCATCTTCCAAATTGGGGCTTTGCTTTCTTATCAACTTAAATTTATAGTATCCTTGTCCATAGAGCAGATAAGATAAATATTTATCTAAAAAAGAAGAACCCAATCTAGAAAAGAATAGTATTAGTTTAATAGGTGAGTGGTGGGGTGGGGAGGGAGAAACTCACCAAATACACAACAATTTGAAAATTAAAATATATGCATAAATTATAGCTTTGTATTGCAAACTCCTGGAAGTTGCAGCACAGAGTGAATTCCCAGCATATGTTTATTTTGTATGAATGAGAGTAAACAAGTGAATGTCATGAACAAATGGAAGATGAAACAGATAGACTTCTTACGTAACTTTCTACCTAATCTGTAAAGAAACAGATTTACCAAGAATTATTTCATACTTTAAAAATTCAGGTAATCCTGTCTCATATTTTCAGGAATTCTCAGGATAGCAGAAATAATACAAGGTGTCTAGTTCTTTCTAAAAGCAAATGTACTTTGGTTCTTAAGCCAGATAAAAAATATAAATGTGTATGAATACATAAAAATGAATAAACATATAATTTATAGTAAAAATGTTTGTGGATGTTATTTTAAACTCTTTAGGTAAATCCTTAACAATTACATTTGTAAACTTAATTTCACCAGTATCTCAACAGGATTTTAACTTAACTTAATTTCACCAGTATCTCAACAGGTTTTATAAGAGGGCAACTTGATATGAGAATAAGCTTTATCTATGAATCTGATCAAAAGTTATTAAAATAATTTTATAATAGAATCAGAGATTATAGCAATAAATAGTTATAGCTAAAAACATAATTAAAGAATTCAAAACAAGTAGGAAGGTGAAGTGTTTAAGAAGTAGTGATACAAATCTTACAACAATTTTTAAAGAAAAGTCATTTTAATTAAAGTAGATTAAAGATAGAAAAGATTGTAAACAAAAATGTTTTCTAGAAAATGAAAAGAATTGTAATAGGGTACTGAGATTATGGGTTAATTTCTATTACACATTTTACTCTCTGTTATTTATTGTTTTGTCCATCACGAACACTGCATTAGATGTTTTTAACTGTAAATAATTCAGATTTTTAGGAGGTCTCTCTTCTGTTACTCAGGGCATTTCTGAGTCACCTGTCCCAGTTAATAATTATTATATTTTCAGGTAAAACTTAGATTAAATAGCAAATAAAATGAGAAAGCAAATTTATGCTTAAATAAAAGTTCTCAACTTATTTTCTCTGCTGAGGGCAGGAAGGGACTATTGTGATATAGTTACACACATATAATATTACATTACTCATATATATGAGCAAAATAATATATATATATTATATATATCAATGTTTTTCAGAAACTTCTTTCAAAGCAAATAAAATCATTATATACAAATTGTTTAAAAAGTCTATTTAATATTCTTAACATTATAATAAATGTTTCAGAAAATACGAGGTGTCAGCTCAAACATAACAGATATTCAGGTACCTTATCAGGAATCTTTCACCAACCTATTTTAAAAATAAAAATCAGTCCTGAAAACAAATGTATTGATTTCTAACATATTTTACCAGCTTACCTTGAGCCTAGAAAATCACCAGTGGAAAATACCTGAAATTAATATTAATCTACACACTTCTTCTACAATGTTTCCTGTCATTCATGATCATGTGTTGTTCTATTGTAAATCACAACTACTTAGCGCTTTTTTTTTTTTTTCATTTATTGCCATTACTTTTATTTCCGTAGGCATTGGTCGGGGATAAGACGGTGGCATTTTGGTTGATGGATGCTGAAATGTATACAAACATGAGTGTCCTGACTCCTTTCACTCCAGTTATTGATCGTGGAATACAGCTTCATAAAATGATTCGACTCATTACTCATGGGCTTGGTGGAGAAGGCTATCTCAATTTCATGGGTAAGTGTGAGTTAAACACATATCCAATTTGTGTTTAACATGTTAACTTATAATGAGATAAATCATGTAGAATATTTTGATTTGGCTTTTCAGATTTAGAAGATAAAATTACAACGATTTATTTCATATACTGTCATGTGTAAATTGCAAAAATAAAATTAAATCACTATAAGGTTATTGTTATATTAATATAGGATACAAAAGTATAGTCTAAAAGGCTGATGTTTAATTGAATATTGCTGTCAAGTGGGCTTACCTATTGTTAACATCTAGAATTATTATTCTGAATTTAATCATTCTGAGTTAATGTTATTAGTATAATATTTGCACATTAAATCTAAGAAATATATAATTATCATATTATAGTATAGTAAGCTAGTATTATTGGTATTCTTTGAGATAATTTTATACCAGTATACTTGTGTTATAAATGTGTAAACTTAGGTTCAGAGATATTGTGATGGACAAAAATAAATTTATTTTTTTAAATAGAAAAATATGAATATTGAAAGGTCATTTTTGTCTGAAAGCTCTTGAAATAAAATATAAAAATTGTTCTGTTTGGTGAACAGCAGACATTGAAACATTCGAGTTTTAGGAAATTTTTACAGCTTTTAGACTAGAGAAAGACACAAAGACTGGGGAATACATATGAAAGGCTGATTTATTTTTCTACAGTAGAAGACTCAGGGTGGGTGGTGCCTCACACCTTTAATCTGAGTCCTTTGGGAGGCTGAGGGAGGAGGATGGCTTGAGGCGAAGAGTTAGAGACCATCGTGGGCGATATGGAAAAGCCCCATCTCTACCAAAGGAGAGAAAAAGAAAATGAGCTGGGTGTGGTGACACGTGCCTGTACCCTAGCTAATCAGGAGGCTGAGGCAGAGGGATTGTTTGAGTCCAGGAGTTTGAGGTTGTAGTAAACCATAATCATGCCACTGCACTCCAACTAAGGTGACAAAGCAAGACCCTATCTCTTAATTTTAAAAAAGCCCTGGATCTTTTAGTTATTCACTTCTACTTGGAAATTTTTGCAAGAAATCTCAGATTGAACTTTTAAAAGCCTTTATTGTTTACTAACTGGAGGTTAGGAAGCCAACCCCAAAAAAGCAGACACAGATTTCACCTGTGCTACCTGTACCTTTGGGTGTATCCTGTATTCCCAGGGTCACCGAAATTTGTTAACATCCCTAGCCTTCCAGGAAATGACCTTCCTGACTTGTGAGACTGCATCGCGTCAGCCAGGTATCAGGTCAAGTTTCCTGGATGGACTTTGCAATGATTGGTTCCATAAATAAAGTCAGCCTTGGTTCCTTAAAAGCAGTGGTTCTACCTGACTCAGTATGCATCATTCTCCAATGTGGGCCTTCATAAGGCCTTAGTTATGCAACCTACTTGTTTAACTATATCCTGATGAATAAGTAGACTCTATGAACCTATGCAAATAACCATGTCACCATGTAAAGTAAGGAAACTGAGGACCTAATGAGATATTTTAAATGCTTTATTTCATTTACAAAAGTACAAAATTACTGTAACCTACAGAAGGAAATCCTTATATATCTGTAAACTAAAACAATTTTTCAAAGAACCAAAATAAAATGGACACCTAATTCACACAGGCATTAATCCTAGTAGCCCACTACATATGAAAATATAGCAATCCTGACTCAGTCTTTCGCTCTAGTCTGGAAGCTATGTAAGTGACATCAACTCAGATGCCTCAACCAGAGTCTAGAATTTATCAGGAAGTACCTAATAGATTCCTTTTCCTGATGCTGTCCTCTGTTGAAGATACCAGATCTGGCCTGTGGTGCACAGCAGAGCCTCCAAGCAAGCATCAGAGTAAAACCAAGCTATCTGCACATGACAGAGATTTAATGGTCATGGCCAATGTAAAACTGGTAACTTGTCAATGAAGAAAGGCCTAATGATATTTTATAATGTGACCTATTTTCTTGATTTTTGGGTAGTGTCTTACCTAGGATAAAGCATGTTCTGGAGAGCTAGGACATTGACAAATCTACAGAAACTTTATAAAATTTCAGAAATATTTATATTAATATCACTTTAAACTGTATCTTTTCAACTGAGGGCAGGCTGAGCGTCTATTCAGTGTTAGACACTCTTCTCATGGAACTTTCAATAGTAACAAAATACAACAAATATAGCTATTTCTACCATCTATCTTTCTATGTTTGTAAATTGACCATATTTATTACATCAAATATGATTTTGAGATTATACTTTTGTATAATCTTTTAATCTTTTGTGGTTGAAACAAATACCTTCGAATATGTTAAATTCCATTATAGCAACTTAAATCTTTTTTCTTAGTATCTTACCTAAATACAGTGTTTCTCTACTAACTTTGAAATCAATAATCTTCTAATGGATGAATAATTTCTAATTACTGGTGGTGTTTTATGAAATTCAATATGTCCTCATGAGCTGTCATGATTTTAAATATATTTTTCCTTTTCTGATCTTGGCCTGCTTAAAAAGCCTTCTGTGACCCTTATGCTCTCCACTTGCCCTGTGAGCCTCGGAAAGCTCTCTCATGGTCTCCCCCTTCATCACTCTGCTGCAGCTATGGTAGCTGCCTTTCCGTTCACTGAATGGACAACCTTCCTCCACTCTGCACTCGACATTTTGCTGATCCCCTACCTGGAATCATCCCACTCAAACACTCCCTGCCATACCTGACCAAATCCTTTATTTTCAAGTGTCATTTCCTGAGGGAGTCTTCCGTAAAGCCTCAAACTAGTTTCATTTTCCCTACACTACATGTTTATACAGTATCTCCTTACCTTTCATGGAATTTAAGAAAATTGTACTTGGAAAACTATTAAATACATGACTTTTTAAGTAAATTTAATACCCAGTGAAAACAGTTGTTATTTGTTTTATTTACAATTTTATATATCTGGGAATTAGCACAGTATCTAGCACATCACAAGGCTCTCACAGCTTTCTTAAAAAGATACACACACTCACGAGGTATATGTGATCCACTGTTGACTGAAACGTTATCCTCCATCAAATGACTGCATATGTATGTGTTTGTGTGTGTGTGTATACATATATAGTATATACGTGTGTGTGTGTGCATGTGTATGTGTATATGGAGTATTGCCTTGTAATACTGTATTAGCATTAGTTCATTAACTGCGATAACCAGTTTTAGTTATAAGCAAGGTAATGTTTTTGAATGGCATATAGAAATTAATATTTAAAAAGAACAGTTTAAGAAAATTTTCCAAAACTAAGAAGCAACTTGATTGTTTACTCATCTTTTTGGCATTTCTAAACTTGTTAATTTTCTGGAATTTTATTTTTTATTTCCCTCCAGAGGAGAAACAGTGAGTCAAAAGAAATAAAACAACTATACATTTTTATAGCACATGTTTTTATAAAAACATGTTTACGTAAATTTATTTGTCAGGCATTCAGATATATGTTCTGTTTAACAAAAATCATTAAGATTAATGTAGATTTCTTCAGAATACCAGTTTGGCTGATTTGTTTTGTTTTGTTTTTGTCTTGTGTATTCGAATTTTGAATTTCAAAAAAAATGCTTTTACTCTGGTTATAGCTGTGAAATATTTACTATGCATTTTTGATTTGCTAGGTTATTTTGAACGGTATTAGGAAGAAATAGATTTGTATTTTTTATTCTATCATATACTTACATGAAATAATTGAATATAGAAGGGGGATCATCAGACTAAATTATTTTTGTATTTTTATATCACTAATCATAGAAAGATAATAAATACTAATAAAAGTAAGTAACATTGACATAGCATTCTATACTTTATTTATTTATTTATTTTTTGAGACGGAGTCTCGCTGTGTCCCCCAGGCTGGAGTGAGCGGCGCCATCTTGGCTCCCTGCAAGCTCCGCCCCCCGAGTTCCCGCCATTCTCCTGCCTCAGCCTCCCGAGGAGCTGGGACCACAGGCGCCGCCACCTCGCCCGGCTAATTTTTTCTATTTGTAATAGATAGGGGGTTTCACGGTGTTAGCCAGGATGGTCTCGATCTCCTGACCTCGTGATCCGCCCTCCTCGGCCCCCCAAAGTGCTGGGATTACGGGCGTGAGCCACCGCGCCCGGCCGCATACTATACTTTCTAAAATGCGTCATATCTATTGTCTGACTGAACATTCCATTTCTTTTTTATTTTTTATACCAGATATTTGTTCAAAAGAAACCTGGGGCCAAAACTAAAAGAGTAATAAGGTATGCTACGTAGACATTCTAAGTCCATTTTGCTAAAACTTCGACTCAGAGACATACAGGGACATGCCTCAGTTTGCACAACTGGAAAATTTCGGCAGCTGGTCAGTTGCCTTTTTCTTCTGATTTCCAATTTGAGAAAATTGGAATGAAAATTACTCTTAGATCAGTATCTAGATTAGTTAGCCACAAATACATGGTTTATGAATACTTTTTAGAAAAAAGGTAGAGCATAGTGATTAAGAATACTACTGGGTTGGCATCTATGCTTTTCCCTTTTTAGCTGTGTAATCTGGGTAAGATGCATCAACTATGCCTTCATTGGCTCAGTGATAAAGTGGGTGCCTGCTTCATAAGATTGTTTTGAGGGTGAAATGACTTTCTACTGAATAATGCTGCTGAAACAGCCTTAGCTTTCATGTATGAGGAAGTCTGAGGGTTGCCTCAATTTGTTTTAATTTTTAGGATAAACCAATATCATGTTCATCAGTTAACATTTATCATGAATTGACTGTTTCCTTTGTGTGTATATAATTATGTGTGTATATATGCATCAGATAGAGTATTAGATGAAATTTACTGTTTTTGTGGTACCTGTGCACAGAATTTCTACACACACACGCACACACACACACAGAGAGAGAGAGAGAGAGAGACAGACGGCAAATTGACTTAGGGCAAATTCAATTTGAAGATTTAGTGTATTTGAGGTATATATTAATTTAAACTATAAATTTAACATTCATAATGCATTCTAAAATGTGTTTTAACACAATTTATGAAATTTCTTTATGCTTAAGACATTTATATGTATCTACAATATATCAGGTATTACTAAGTGGTATATATTCAGAGATGAAAAATAGTTCTTGCCCTCAAGGTCTTAAAACTCAAAAGGCAATACAGGCAAGTAATAGACAGATATCTTTATACTAATGCATGCACTAGGTCAGTGATACAGGTAAGCAGAAAATGCTATGTAAATATGTAGGAAACTTGTTTTGGAGATTGTTGGTGAAATACATGAGATGCTTTAGCCAAACCAACTTGGAATAGGAAGCCACAAGAAAGTTATGTATGAGATCAGTAAAATTCTAAGTAAGAGTAGACTTGAAGCAATTGACTGATAATTTGAGATTACAGCCAGTTAAGATGATTAAACTTCAAATCATTGAAAAAAACTGGGGCCTAAAGAAAAGAATTTACCTGCCATTCTGATTGGTAAGTTTAATGAAAAGATGCGTTTCAATCACTTTAAATCACTTCAAAATATTGTTAACTCTTCAGTTAGAACTAGTATCAGTGGTTATGTGGCATCATGATTTTTTTTTTTTTAAATAATCCTTGGCGGAGTATGTTTCATATTCAAAAATAAATATAAAATAAAACATGTCAACTTTATGCATAGGATGACCTCAGTGAATGTATTTTGCTTAGCTTTCTGGAGCTTATTTGGTCATCATGGAAATGCTGTCCTTTCCTAATTCAGTCCGCTGAGGCAGAGGGATTAGAGTCATATGGCCTTAATACATGACCTCAGGAATGTTGCTATGGACACGCTGGTTTAGGCAGGCAAATTGACTACAATATCCAGTGATCACACTAGGGAAAAAAACACCAACTCAGATACTGCAATATTAATTCCATATAATATGAAAATAAGGGCATTAAAGGATTTTCTTATTAAACACTACATAGTTATAAAAAACAAGAGAAGAAACCAAATATTATATTCATTTTAAATATATAAGCATGTACAGACACTTTAAAATATCAAGTAAGGCATAAATTAAAATGTAAGAATTAAGAACATATCTTCCTGATTTAAATATTGACAGGAAAGTTAGAATGTAATTTTAAGAATCTGCTAGCTAAACAGAATTTAAAAATTAATCATAAATTGGAAAATGAAATAATGTCTAATGGCTTTTTAAATGGGAATTTAAAAATTAACCTGCTTCAAAATCTTGCTATCATTGAGACATAAATGATATTCTGTGAAACATTTTCTGGCTTCTCAGAAAGATCTTTATAACTTTGTACTACTTTGGGCAATACTAAGGAGAAAGTTATACTGGACAGCAAAATCCACATGTTTTCTTCGTTCTTTTATTAGTCCATTTTCATACTGCTGTAAAGAGCTGCCTGACATGGGGTAATTTACAAAGGAAAGAGGTTTAATTGAGTTACAGTTAAGCATAGCTGGGGAGGCCTCAGGAAACGTAATCAAGGCAGAAGGTAAAGGGGAAGCAAGGCACCTTCACAAGACCGCAGGAAGAAGTGCCAAGCAAAGGTGGAAGAGCCCCTATAAAACCATCAGATCTTGTGAGAACCGACTGTCACAAGAACAGCCTGTGGGAAACCGTTACCTCCGCCTGGTCTCTCCCGTGCTATGTGGGGATTATGGGAATGACGACTCAAGACGAGATTTGGGTGGGGACACAAAGCGCCACCGTGTCAGTTCTCAAGTAATCAAGTCTCTTGTCTGATTACTTTAAGAGTCTTTTTAAAAAAATAACCTTTAGGTTTCTCTATGGGTACTGCAGTCTTTTTTTTATCAATGGCTTACTGCCAGTTTGGTTTCAAAAAAAAGCTGTTTTGTTTTCCACCCTGGTTTGACTCCTCCTTTAGTTTCATAAAGTACAGGTAAAGATTCAAATGTAGAGTGACCGGAATCACTTTTAGTACTGTCGTGTTAATATTCCACTTCTTCAGAATACCTTTGAACTAAAGTAAAAATTATTCTTGGAACAGAAGCTTTACTTTCATCAGTTGTCATTTTCTTCTTCCTCATGGGATGATAGTGTTATAGAAGAGGACTTTTTAAATGAGTAACGCTTCACTCTGAAATTTAATGCTTTTTGTGTAACTCTCCAGGTATACCTGGAAACATAAATGATTCACATTTCTCGTTTAAATAAATACTGAACTATCAGTTAGATAAACAAAACCAACAACATTTCACTTCTGTAATGTAGCTCAGTGCTCCAGATAACTGAAAACCTGTGTTGTCATCATAAAACATATTCTGCGTGACATCAGATGTTAATACATAAGTTGAAATATCAGAAGAAATCTGGAATCAACTGAGCCCATTGGTTTATTTGTTTGCTCATTCATTCCTTAATTCATTCAAATCAAACTCATTATTTCCATGCCTAATCTCTTCCCTGTCTGACAGAGAAAAGTAATAAAAGGAGGAAATAAGTAAAAAGGTATATGAGGAGCTGTGTGTGCAGATAACGCTCTGGGAGGTGATGTAGGAAGTCAGACTCCTGGAATTCTGTCTCTTTTCCTATCCTTCCACCTCGAATTTACCTCCTTTTTCCTTCCATTATTTTTTTGTTTGTTTCAGAGTAATATGTTGCTTTTCCTGTTACAGACTAGATCCTGAGTGTATACTGTCTTGACTTTAAAAGCCTAATTCCTACCATTAAAAGCAATCATGTTATCATTATCTTTTATACAGGGCACTTGGTAGAAAATAAAAATGGAGTTATTTTTCCACTTTCCAGCATTTATGGGGACACGTTTACAAATATAATTATGTTTCTGGTTTTTTAGGCTCTTTAGAAGCCCATACCTTCTTTTATTCTAACTGAATTAAGAGAATTAAGAACTAGTGGTGTTCCAATTCAGACTTTTAAAGGCATACTATATACACATGATCGATGAACTTATAATGCAGTGCCCACCCCTTTATGAAGGCCTATAACATCCTTTATTATCCAACTACTGCCTACATTTCCACCTAGATATTTCTGCCGCCTAGTTCTTGAGTACTAAGTTACAAGTCCACCAGTCTCCATTTCATTTCCTGATACAAAGGAAGTAAAAAGTAGGCAGGCGTAAAATCATAAAGATCATGCACTTTCTGAAAACATGTGGTGACTTTATGCAACTTTACTTTGTGTGAAATCCATCAGCCTCCATCTTCTCCCTCTTAAGATTTGGGAATATCTTTCATGCTTGGAGATTCATAACATCTTGCTCACACTTATGGGAAATATCTGAAATTTTAGTAAAACAATCATATCCTGGGAGCCAATAGATCAATTATAAGTGTTGACAATCAGGATACTTTGAACAAATGGTACAAATTCTTAATCCCATGAATTTATGTAAAATATGTCAACTGCATGCTTTTAAGAATTTTTTTCTAATTTAACATTCTGTTTCTTAGGTTAATTAGAAGTTATCACTGTAAAAGAAACACCTAGTGACTCATATATTTTAGTCTGAAAATTAATATTGTCTTTGGCTTTATAAAAATAAGTAAGCAGGCCGGGCGTGGTGGCTTACACTTGTAATACCAGCACTTTGGGAGGCTGAGGCAGGTGGATTACCTGAGGTCAGGAGTTTGAGATCAGCCTGGCAAGTTAAATCCCATCTCTACTAAAAATACACAAAATTAGCCAGGTGTAGTGGCAGGCACCTGTAATCCCAGCTACTCGGGAGGCTGAGACAGAGAATCTCTTGAACCCGTGAGGCAGAGGTTGCGGTGAGCCAAGATCATGCCATTACACTCTGGCCTGGGCAACAAGAACGGAAGTCTTGAAATTAAAAAAATAAAACAAAATAAGAAAGGAAAAGTGGCAATTATTTTCTTTATTGGAATTCAACGTTTGAAACAGTTTTTCAGTTAAGTGTTTACTAATGTGTTGTATTTGTATAATAGATACTCCATCTGCTCTCTCATAGCTGTGGTCATGACTGCTAATTTTCTCCATTAACACTTTTTTTCCTCCAAATTTTAACTGGGTACATGGATGCCCAGAATAACAGGCCATCCCCAGGTTGTCTGGAAGCCTGCTGAGGTCATGTGACCAGCAGTTACTGCCAGTAGGATGTTAATGGTAGTGCTGTATGTGCAACTACTGGGCCATGCTCTTAAATGGCAAGGCATCTGTCCCCTTGCCACATCTTCTTCTACTCACTGGTGCAGTACCATATCATGCACATGGCAGAACAACAAGGTCAAAAAATATTAGCTGGCCTTTACATATTGCTATGTATTACTGCTATAAGAGAAATATTTCTAAATGGCATATTTCACAGTTTCCATGTCCTATAACATTTTTTATCTTAGCGCTGAAACCAAAGTAAAATTTAATTCCTAATGTCCTACATTTAAATTAATTTTTTTAATTCCCCTATTGTTTACCCTTATTAATACGAATGTCAGTAATAACTATACTCAAAACATTAAAAAATTAGTTTTCAAATGTAATTTGGACATTTGGGAAACATTACATTTTTATCATATAAATATAAATGTTCTATAAAACAGCTGTGTCACTAGTGAATTGAAGTAACATGTTAATTATAGCTCCTTTCTAATGTTCGTCACATGCTATTCCTTCGGTATTTTTTTTAGATCTTTAAAATGTCAATTCATATTTTGGGGGGCGGTAGCTGGAATGTTTATGGTATTTTAATAGTCAATAGTTTCTTCTGGATAGCTCACAATCTGGTATAAATGTTATCTCTCCATTTATATATGTGTGTATATATATATACACACATACATACTCATATATGTCTTCACATATACTCACATGCATACACACACACACACACACATTCATGTCTAACACAGACATAGACACACAATATTTTTAAAGTATCTTTTCCTCCCTTAAGTCAATCTTTTAAACAGTCCTTAAAGCATTTGGGAACTTTTGGAATGCTTGCTTTCATTCATTCATTCATTAACTCAGATAGTTACTAAGTATACATTTCGTACTAGGAATTGTTACAGTTACTCTACTAAATGCTTGAGATGCAGAGTGGTCAGGATAAATGCAGTCTCTTTCCTCAGGAAGCTTAATTTCTGTTAGGGGCAATAGAGAGAAATGACCAAAAAAAAAAAAAAAAACTGCAAATGATAAGCGACACAAAGAAAACAGAAATATTGTTAAAATTGAGAATACAATTTTGGGAGGCTGAGGCAGGTGGATCACTTGACGTCAGAAGTTGGTGACCAACCTGGCTAGCATGATGAAACCCCATCTCTACTAAAAATACAAAAATTAGTTGTGCATGGTGGCATGCACCTGTAGTCCCAGCTACTTGGGAGACTGAGGCAGTAGAATCGCTTGAACCCGGGAGGCAGAGGCCTGGGAGTCAGAGGGAGACTCCATCTCAAAAAAAAAAAAAAAAATTGAGAATCCAAAGATGGCTGTAAACTAGATCTTTAAATATTTGAAACATATTTTGTAAAGATCACAGAAAAACACTCTCTAAAGAGAGGTTACAAAATGTTCAAAAGCTCAGAAGGGGGAAAATGCTTGGGGAATTCAAGGAAATGAAAGGAGACTAGTGTCACTGTAACTTAGTACTCAAGAGATAGGAAAGGCAGGCAGGAGTTCGATCATCAAGGTTATTGTAGGTCTTAGTATAGAAGTGGACATTGCATTATGGCTTCAGGTGCATTTTAAAGACAGTCATATGAAGGTGCAATCTGTTTGGCAAAGATAACCTTTGTTGCTTCTTAAGGATTGACTAGGCTAAGAGTGAATGCAGAGATACCACTCAGGAGGTGGTTGAAGTAATCAGAAGAGTGACAATGATAGCAGTGGAGATAGAAAGAGGCGAAAAGAATCAAGATATAATTTTGGAGGTAGACTTAATCAAGAAGTCTTAGTAATAGTCTTTGGCCATAAGACAAAGAGAGGAATCAAAGAATGGCTTCAGGTTTTTGGCTTAAGCAGCCATTACCTGTTGGTACCACTTTGTATGAAACAAGTAAGTCTACAGTCAGGTGAGAAGTGAAGCTGAGGAGTTTAGTTTTAGGTATATTATCTTCATGTTTCTTTGAAATACTCACATGAAGTGGCAAACAGTTTGAACTCAGATGAATAAAATTGGTATTTCTCAACATATGAATTTTGCTAGAGCCATGATACTAATGAGGTCAGCTCCTGGAATTGAGAACCGTGAACCAGGAAGAAAAGAAAGTCCAGAGTCGATCCCAGAGGAACACTGATATCTCAACAAAGAGAAGGCATAAAAGCAGACTGAGAAGGAATGATAGGGCAAAAAGAAGATGTATCCTGAGATTTCAACAGCATGAAAACCAAAATATAGTGTTTGAATAAAGAGGAGATGGCCATCCATGTTGAATGATGCTGAGTAGCTGAATGAAATGAGGACACATAAGTTGCCAGCGGTGAACTAGACAAGAATGATTCTGAGGGGATGATGAGCGTGAGAGCCAGAATGGAGTGGGTTTAAAAGTGAAAGTCAAGTAATGCTTTTGCTAACAGCTCTTTTGAGGTGTTTGTCTAATAAAGGCAGCAGATAAATAAGATAACAGTTGGAGTGGGATGAGGATCAAGAGAGGTTTGTTTTCTTATGAAATATAAGAACATGTTTGTGTTCAGAAAAGGCCTATTCAGAAGGGATGATTCCGTGGTGAGAGCAAGATCAGTGTAGAAGGGAAAGGGGCTGCCTAAAGGAGAACTGTAGTTCCAAAGCACAAGTGGAGAGGTAAATGTTTATCAGAAGTCCTCCTTCTCCCCAGAAAAAAGACAAAAATGAATACAGCTGCAGGTTGGTTGTAAGTGGGGTTTTGTGAAGATGAAAAAGTTCATGTTTGATAACTTTTATATTCTCAGTGAGATTATCATTTGAGAGCAAAAGGAGGAAGGAATAAGAGATGTTTGAAAAAAGAATAGAAAGTATGAAATAGATATCTCTAGGAGTGAAAATACGAGAGAACTATAGTAGGATGTCCAGGTAATATTGCGTGTTCATTAGATATTTGTACTCAGGAGTACAAATTGATCCAGCCTCTTGGTTGTGTGCCTTTTTTTTCCCTAGAGGGCTAGTGTTGATCAAGGATTGTAGTTTTGTCAGGCACCTGTCAAAAAAAGGAAAGATTTTGAAAGTACTAGCAAATAACTAACATATTAAAGAACCAATAGATGCCTGGTTTTCAAAATTGCCTGTACGTTGGAATCACCTGGGGAGTTTCAAAACCACTGACGTCTTTGACAAATACCTAGAAATTATGATTTAATTGGTCTTGGCTATGGCTCGGGCATTGAGAAAGAAGAATTTTAAAATGATTCCCAGGTGATTCTTAAGGCTAGGAAGTGAAGAGAGAATTTTAAGAGGTCGTGAAAGGTATAGGAAAGTTCTCCTGTTTTAGAACAGAAATTATACTGAGCATAGCGAGAGGATTTTGGAGGAAGAGAAGAAAAGTTCAGATTGTGGTATGTGGTGAATTCAACTATCAGTGCCTGGCTGAGAGGCTGAACTTGGATTTCCCGTAACAAACAAAGCAAACCCCAATGGGGCTGCTGCTGGGTATTATCGAGAAGCTTTCTAAAATATATTTGCATCAGTAAATAAGGTTTACATCAGAAACCTTTCTGCCTTCCTTATATTTTTAGTATATACATAGATTTGTATATAAATATATACAAAATGTGTGTCAATCAATTTATGTACAAACAAAAATCATGGCGATAGAGAGCAAACTATTTTTTGTTTATAATGTAGGTCATCTGACATGTGTACATATGTTTTTCCAGCTTTCTTGTTTAGGACTCCCATTATCATGATGTTATTCTAGTTTCTGTAATGAGTGATACCTGTGGAGAAAGAAGCATAATTACCAACTGGCAATTTTCTCTCTCAGCAGTATTAAGAAATTTCCATTACTAAATTTAAAGGATTTTCTCAACATAATTATATTGTATTTTGACATTTGAAAATTCTGTAGGACATTCTTTAATGAATATGTTACATTCTCCCCAAAGCCACAGGGGAAGTAGATGGATTTCGTCCTAAGTGTCAGTCTGCATTTGTTGATCACTACATTAGACTTCAGTATAAAATGTGTGATCTTACTTCAGATCTTCCATCTGTGGTTGTTTAGTGTCAAACTTGTAAATTCTTCTGTTTTTCTGATAGATAGGAATACAATAAAGATTTAAATGTCTTCCTGCTAAGTGCTGGAATTGAGGCAGTTACAGAAAGACAAAATACACTCTCCAGAACAGTGGGAGTGCTAATTTTTGGCATTTTCTTTTAGCTTGTTGAGGCAAGTTTACTGAATGTAACATGACTCATAGAAGTCTATAAAACTGAGCTGTGAAAAACTGCAAAATTCTCAATATGAGCAGTTGTAAATGGCTTGAAGCTCTGTTAAAATGCTCAGAGATACAAATAGCATATATTCCAAATGGCACAGACTTAAAAGCGATGGCCCTGATTTGATTCACGGCACATTGTTAACCAAGGTTAGCCGACATTTAATGAGAACCTACCATGAGCATGACATTGCACTAGGAGTTAAGGAAGTGCTGCTACAATTACCTGGGAAGCTTTAACATATTGAAGCCCAAGAGCCTGACCCCAACCATTTGAGACAGAATTGCTGAGTGTAAGGCTCTGGCAGTAGTTGTTTTGAAAACTCACACCAAATGATTTTAATTTGTGGAGGTACAACATAGAGATCCACTGATGGAAGAACATACAAAAATGAAGGTTGAGCCAGAGACAGATTGACCTGGGTTGTGCTGGAATCACTGGAAGCCAGGCGAGAGAATGTCTTTAGCCCTCTTTCCCAGGTGATTTAAATGCCCACTACTGGAAAAACTCCTGCCAGGTTAGCTTTCACAAGAGCAGTTTCATCTCAGATCCTTCCTGATGATCATAACCTTTGAGAAGAGTCACTTTAGAGAACACTGCTTATGTAACTTACCCACATTTTTTTCTACCCACCCACATTTACCAAACTGAATACAGAAAATCTTTTACAAATATAAAAAGATTATACTAATATTCTGGAGACAAAAAAAGAAGCAACTGAACCGAACTATCTCTAATTCTTTCAGTCTTGGTCTCAGGATAGGATGCCACGGAAATACTGCTACATTTCTTCCTTTGGGATATTTGTGATTGTCAGTGGCTGTGGTGGTGACTCCTTTTTAATTTCTCCTCAGTTGGGCTGTATCCAGCTGAGGCCCTTTTAAAGACAGAGTGGAAGCCATAGGAATATACCCACTGCAGTGTCCAGGTGTGACCAGCTGCAGATATTTTCTGTTTTTCATCCATGTAAGCTAGGTCCACCTCTGTTCTCATGCCTCTGAGGCAATGTCCATGTGAGGATGGACATTGTATCCTCACATGGAGAAATGGACAGAGATGCAAGAACGTGTTCCTTTAAATTTTGAGCCCTTTTATAAAGGTGTTTTTTCCATTTGTGATGTAAGAGTCCTTAGGACTTAATCATCTCCCAAAGGCCACATCTCTTAATGCTGTTCCCTTGGTGATTAAATTTCAATAGGAATTTTAGAGGGGACATTGTCGTTTGAACCATAGCAATTCTATCTATGTGTCTGTCTGTCTGTCTGTCTATCTATCTATCTATCTATCTATCTATCTATCTATCTATCTATCTATCTCTATTGTTCAATCGATTGATCTATCTGTCTATCTCCCTGTCTCCCTCCCTCCCTTTCTCCCTCTCTCCCTCGCTGAATATATTCATTATCCACACAACTCTGGCTTAGAAGGATACCTGTAGTATCTAAACCTCTCCAGCTCCATTGTTAGGTTATAGACAATTGAGTTTGCAGAGTGGAGGTATGGTGTACTTTAACAATTATATAGAAATATATACATTTTTATCAAGCCTTATTTATTACTTAATTACCTAGCATTTTATAAGCACTTCAAAGTTTCATTTTCTAACCATGAGCCCCAGTGACTCACAAAAGATTCCTTTAAATACAGGGAACTGGATAGGTCACCTTTAAGGGCTGGTCAGGGGAATAGATTGCTACCCTAGGAATAAAGATACATTAATATATAATGGGCACTAATCCCAGCCTTGAGTCTGTAATTTGTTTTTCCATCTTCAATTAAGCCTTCCCTTGCTTTGATCCCAAAGACCCACCTGAGTGAGAGCCTCACTTTATGGTTGGACATGCAAATAAGTGAATAGCCCTCCCCTTTCCCCACATCACTCTACAGAGTGCTATGGCATGGTTTCCTTCACAGTATTTCTGCCGTGTTGTGAAGTCCTTAAATCATCTCTCACCTTCACTAATTCTCGCCTTTCTAATTTTGCTATGTTAGTAGTGCTTGTTATTTGGCTCACAGCCACTTAGCACACTTTTTGTAAGTTTCTAGAGGTTACCAGAAAACCTGCAGATCTTCTTTCCAAAAAGAATTTATCAGAGGCTTCATTTTAGCTCAAAGACTGAATACCTGACTCTGCCAGTGTTATCCATGCAGGCTGGGAGAATCCATAGGCTGAAAAATGGCATTGATGATGTATTGTGAAACTGGTGAGCTATTTGACTGTCATCTCGTAGAACGTAGTGATGAGTGTTCTAAACACAGATATTTTGCTCTGGCAACCTTTCTCTGGAACAACTCGACAATAGGAGACTAGGAGTTTCAAAGATGAACTTCTCTGCCTCTAAAATTTTAGATTATTACCTGAGTCCTTACTTCTCCATCCCAACATGGCCCACCTCCCATTAAAAAAAAAAAAAAAAAAAAAAATTGCAAT
>NW_012117077.1:2241872-2285211 GCF_000951035.1 Colobus angolensis palliatus
GAATCTCTCAGTTACTTGGAAAATACAGTTAGTTTTCATTTTTCCTTCTCACTAAGAGAGACAGGTTTCTCTTTGGCGATATATTTTTTTTTTTTTGAGAGGTTGAGGGGATACAGATTATTTCGATGACTTGTCTCAACTTGACAGTCTTTTAGCACCCTACTCTCTAAAAATGGCTATAATTTCTTGAAAATTTACTCAGAGAAAGGCAGTACACTGAGTGCTTTACCTATAATATCTCATTTAAAACTTTGTCATACCCCTGAGAAATAGGTATGATTCCCTACTTTTCACACTTAGGGAAATGTAAGGTTAAGTGGCTTTCAGATTTATAAAGCAACCAGAATTTGAACCCAGCTGGTCTGTCTCCAAAATATAGGCTCTGCATTACTACCCTATATGAGACAGTAGTGTTATTTTGCCTGAAATGAATGCTAATGTTGGTAGTGGTGTTGGTGCATCTCTAAGTACAGTCATTCATCCAGAGGAGATGCTACAAAGAGGAAAACAGCAGATCAAATGTTATGTTGTGCTGTGGTCTATCAAACAAATCAAGGGAGAAAGTAATTTGTTTCCAAATTATGAACCAATGTTACAAACTACTTAATGGTTCTCTTTGTTTACTTGTGATAGTTATTTTTTCATTCTACTCTGATTTGTCACCTACTGCTGAGCTGGGCACTGTCCTAGGAACTGGGTAACAGAAGAGAACTCTTAGTCTTAGCTCAAGGAGCTCACTCTCCAGAGAGGGACCAGAGCAAGACAGATGCAAGTGTGTTAGGTAATAAATTTGACCTTCAAGATCTGCATAAAGCACTGTGAGGACTTCAAGAAGAGCATGAAACCAATACTTAGGCTAGGAAGTGGCAGGCCATGAAGAAAGGACTGGTTTGGAAGAAGAGGTTAAGTTTAAAGTACCCCTTTCAGCCCCATCCTGGTCCTCTGTGTAGTCCCATCATTGAAATGGTGGCTACAAGGTGAAACAGAATGAGGGCCATACTAATTGAGATCATGAATGATGAGATGAAAGGCTGAACTTAGAAACAGAGGCCAGGTCATAGAGGACTTTTGAAGGGTTTTGCAGGAGATTGGCACGGTCAGATCCACAGTTTAGATATGTTACTTGATTGATAACGCAAAAGACGGATTTGAAGGGGCTGTCACCTCAAACTAAATACAGAAATGAAAGACCATTTTGCCACCAGAATTCTTTCATATTGGTTTAAAGTTGTGGGTCTAAATTCTTTCCACACCCATCACTTCAGTCAGTAAATTTTATATACCACCACTCTGGATGAGTTTGAAATCACCCACTTCATTTTTTTAAAAAAATAAGATCTCGCTAAAGATTACGAAGGAAATAAAGTTTCTATTTTCCAGGGCCTCACTAATACTAGAATCCCTCTGTTGACTCAAATAAAAGAGATATTCGTTAACTGTGCCTAACTTATCATGTACAAAATAAAATACCATTACATTATTTCAGGTAAATTATTTTTGCTGCATATTTGTATTCTAGGTAATCAAATACTAGAAAATTGTTTTAGTCTGTGAGACAAGAGTTGTGTTTCTTTGTACAAGTTTGAATCAACTTCTGCATTGTATTTCACAACTCAAAAGTGACACAGCTACTTGATTTAAGCAGTTTTAAAAACATAAGGTAGTATAGGTATAACACGTTATGCATTATCATCGGTAATTTTTTTAATTTGGTGTTTGTAAACTGAGTAACTATAGGTGCAATTGAAAAATGTGTTCATTTTTTAAGGAATTTTGTAATACACCAAAAATTACAACCTGATTTATCTTTTGTAAAAAACGTTTTATGTAACTATGTTTCTTAAAGTAAGTTGTACCCATGGAATTATAAGTTATAAATGAGAAAAAAACAATACTATAACTTTTAAAACCATAAACAGTTCTGTAGAAATGCCTGTAATACTTGTCTTTCCTCTAAAAATACACTTAGGAAATATATCTACAATTAACAAAAAAGATTGTACTATTAAGCTTAAAAATATAAGCCTAATTTCAGTTTTTACAAAGGAATTTTATAGCACAAGAGAAACAACCCAGAAACAGCTTTTCAACTTTGCACACAATTGTCTAATAGACTCTTCCAAGTTAAGTCTAAGACAGCCAAATGTGATAGGTGCTTGAGCTTCACCAGCACACACACAACCATCCTTCAGAGATACCATTTTGAAATATACAGAGACGACCATGTGGAGAGAAAAAGATGAAATGACAAAGATGAGTTGGAAAGCCTAGGTAATGCATACCTTTTCAGTACTTGAATCTTTTATACATTATGTTTTTATTTTATGTGGGTCATAGATAAAACTTCCATGGTATACTTGATAACAAATTGATAAAACTGGCAAGTAAATTTATTATGAAATTGTTACACTGAGTTATTTTTATAGTCTTTCCTTCCCAGCATAGTAGTCATCTGTATTATCACCTTTCTATAAACAAGAAGACATTCAGATAGCTTAGATTATTCCAATATGTTTTTTATAGTTTGGTAAGAAACATTATCTGATCTATGTGGTTAAAAAGGTTATTTTAAAGTACTACGACCTTCTCCACATTTAAAATTTTATTTGCCTTTTTGTTATAATGTAGAAATGCTGTGCACTTAAAAATATTTTTTTAAGATCAGCTTATTTTATACCTACCTATAGACTAAAATTGTGGTATTATAAGAACTTAATTATTATGTGTTGAACAAATAAACATTCATAAGCCTGGTGCATTCTGAGAAATCCATTTATTGACTTTTTGGAGGACGTTTTATTTATTAAAGCAAGACTCTCATGAAAGCTGTGTGAACATAGGCTCTCTCTTTGTTTCTTTCTTTTAATTAGGATATTTTAAAATCCTTTGTGTATGGACTGTACTATAAATGAGGCCAAATAGATACTAGTAGAATAAATGAAAAGTTGAACATGTTATTTTGCTTGCAACATTGGAAAGCTACTATTTTGTTATTCGTTAGTCATTCCAAGTATTTTTGGAGCAGACTTTTCTGATAGCTCCTAAAGAGAGTTTGATGGTATACTCCTTTTGTATTCCCTTTGAAGAGGTATAATCAAACAATTACTTGATTACCTGATGCAGGCAGAGCACCTCCTCTACACGTAAAGCAGAGTGTATAAACCCAGTTCCAGCAACGTGGCTGTCTTCAAGTGTATATCATCTGTGCATCCTCAGCAGGGTGATATCAACCCCAATAGGGGCAAAAATAGATTTTTCTGGTAGAACAAATAAAACCTTAGATATTACAATAGTGTGTGGCTCTCCAGAGTGCCACAGCATATAAACAGATATGCAGTAGTATTTGGAGCATCAAAACTTCATGGGTTGGGTACAATTTGGAAAAAAAATGCCTAAAGAGGCTTCTGCAGGGTAAGTGAGGGCGTAGGTAGGGAGGATACATAATGAAAAAAGGATCGAGAAACACTGCATTATTCATATTGTCACTTCTGGGCCTTCTACTCAAGGGTTGCCCACTAGAGTCTGATTACCTCACAACAGTACCTTAATGGTAACCGTTTCAGTTTTCTAGTTTGATGTGTAAATTCTTCTTTTAGAGCAGAAGGGTAAGATTTTAGTCCCAGCCTAGGCATTCGCATTTTACTAAATGTTCTAAGACTTTGTCCTCATATTGTTCCTTCCATTGGCATTGAGAATACTTATTCTCTTGAAAATACTTCTCAAGTAGCTAAAAGTTAAGATATGTTTTACTAGTTTGAAAATGAAAAAAAAATCTCAATGACTGCCAGCCTACTTCCAACGTAATTCCTTTATTCTTCCTTGCTTTTTCTCCTTCTCTTGCCAATATATGCTGCCCCCAACTAAATGAGGGCAAGAGTTGCCTGAGCAAATATAACATCAAAGGCCAGGCAGCTTAAGATAAAGAGCTGATACTTTTAAATTCTAATTTTCTTTCCTACAGACACCCATCATTTTTTGAGTAAAAGACAAGGACATCTGTGCATTTTAATCAGTTGACTTCAAGGTCACATGTTTAAATTATAAAAAGGTCTAATATAGAAATATTACTATATGGACATAATGAAAATTATTTTTTAGTGAAGAAAATAATCATTATACACATTAACATTTAATATATTGAAATCTGTATGTTTAAACATGGTTTTGTTTCCTAAAATCAGTACCTTGGGTACACACAAGACTTGTTTCCTAATGAGTCACACATACTTTCATAACTGCTGTCTTGTTTTATCATGGAAAGATCAATTGTAAGAAGCTGATATAATTATTAGGAATTAAAGTTAGAAAACTGAATTTTTGAATTTTGCTAATTAGCAGATATCTTGCTATTTTCTGACCCTTAGCAAAAAATATTTTATAACAACCAGAATTTCCTTTGCAACTTGATGAGATAGATAGATAGATAGATGATATATATGTGATACCTAAGTTGTTTTTGTTTTTAAATTGTAATTAAATAAAACAGTAAATGTCTTCTTTTTTAGGGTGGCTAAAATATGCAATATTAGCAGTAAGCATTGGACTGAAGATGGTTCTTTTTAACCATGATTTTAATACTCATTTGCTTTAATTGTTTTGGTAATTATAATAAAAGAACTAGGAAATGAACCTGAGAAACTATAAAACACACACACACACACACACATTGACTTAAAATGCATACTTTACAAATTGAGAAATAGGTTACCAACCTGTAAAGCTCATGACTATTTTATCATTTTTTTTCTTACTTGCCAAACTTCATTATATAGTTATGTGTGCTGATCCTGCTTCCTCATACTCTACCCACCTCTCAAACCCTTGCACTTTCCCTGATGCCGTCGCACAATTCAGAAACTTTGGTTTCTAAGATCATCATTGACTTGTAGATCTCTGCACCCACTACCTGAACTCCTTTGACCTCTGGGTTCAGTTTGACTCCTCAGGTTCTCCTGCTCTTTCTTCTTTGTTATGTTATGATTCTCCTGTCTCCTTCACAGACTCCTTCTCCTCAGTTTCTTCTGTAATGTATTAATACAGCTTTCTCAGCTGTCCTACTGGTTCTCTTTTGTTGCTTCCCTACCTCTCTCAGAAAGCTCATCTACTTTTATGCTTCGACCATTTCTTTAATGTAAATAACTCCTATATCATTATCTCAAAATCCAACCTTTTGTTCTGAATTACAAACATAAATTTTGAAGCTGCCTGAGATCTCTCCCTGGTTATCTTCCTGGCTCCTTTAAGTCACTAAATCCAAAACTGAAGTCATCCTCCCTATAAATCTTGATACCCTTTCTTCTTCTTTCTTTTTGTCCTTCTCCCTTCTCCTTTCTTTCTTCTTCTTCTTTTCCTTCCTGCTTCCCTCTTCCTCTTCCTTCCTCTTTCCTCCTCTTTCTTAAGTCACTAAATCCAAAACTGAAGTCATCCTCCCTATAAATCTTGATGCCCTTTCTTCTTTCTTTTTGTCCTTCTCCCTTCTCCTTTCTTTCTTCTTCTTCTTTTCCTTCCTGCTTCCCTCTTACTCTTCCTTCCTCTTTCCTCCTCTTTCTTCTTTCTCCTCATTATTCTGATAATTAACCATTGAAATCTAGGAGTCATTTTAGTTGTTCCTTTTATCTGTTTGTTTTTAACATCCAGCCCGTAGCTAAGTCACAGTTTCCTTATTCTTCATGACCTTTTCCCTGTACACACTTAAACACATAATTTTATATGTCTGTTGCATTTGTATAGACTTTTGCAGTTTATGAAGCATTTTTGCATGCATAATGTCACTTTTTACAAAAAACCTGCAAGGCCAGTGTCTTTTTTATAATTTTTATTTTGGGACAGAAAAAATTAATGGTTAAAAGTTCAGGTTTGGAGCCGCTGCCCGCATTCCGATCCTGGCTACTTAGCTTCCTAGCTGTATCATTTTCGACTTGTTACTCAATTTTTCTGTGCCTCAACTTCATCGTTTGAGACGGGATTATAATGGTACCTATTTCACTGGGCATTTGTAAGAATTAAAATATTTAATGATGTTAAGAGTTTATGTTAATGCTTTTTATTTAGTAAATGTTCTATAAACGAAAAGTTACGCAGCAGGAGGTTACACACTGTAAATGACATATTACAAATTTTAACTAAGTCCTAAAATTTATGTCTTTTGTATCCATATTCCGTGCCTCACCCACTGTATGACACATCATTTTGCCTTTTAAAAAATTCTATAGGAGAAATTCTGTATTTAACTGGAGACTGGACTAATTTATATTCAGAAAATTATTTGAAAGTGTAAAACTGCAATATAATTTGTAATTAAATAAATCATTTCACAGGCTTTGCCTTCTTGATATTTATACCCTGTGCTCCCACCATTCCTAAAAAGTATTTCTTTAATGGGTCTCAGGAATAACATCGAAGTAAGTATGTGTGTATTCCTGGATGGTAGTCTAGAATGTCTCCCGAGTTATGAATATTTAGATATTCGTGAGTCTTGACATCTGTCACTTGGAGTGTTAAAAGTTTCTCTTTACCCCCAAATGCCTGACACATTTAATGATTCTTTGTAAAGTTTCAAGAAGGAAAATTTTGTTAAAGTTTCTTTTTTATACATTCGTGTGCCAATTTATGAGGCACTCCAATAACTGTTGTGCCATAATTCTGGATTCTTATTTTAATCTTTTTAGGGTAATTCAAGTCTCTTGGATTTTTTTTTTAATCTCTAGGTGAGCAATTGCATTTATCTATGAATAGCTTTGTTTATCTTGTTTAAAGTTGAATATATTATGTTAATTTGACATTAGGTAAACATTAAATACATAAGATATTTGTTCTGTGGTAATAGCATATTTTAAGTCTCCTTCTGCACTACCCAGGTTTCTTACTGAAAGACTGGAAATTTACAAGTTTTAGTACAATTATGTTAACTAAACTTTACTGTGTATCTACATGTACAAAACGTCTCACTGTACAAAGTAAGGCACAAAACTGAAATGTCCTTCCTACATAGTCCAGATCAAAGTTCTAAACCATAAGGAAGAAGAGGAGCAAAAGGGGACTATTTATCATTGGACTTAGCTCCCTTTGAAATAATTTTCACATAACAACCTTGTTTGTATGTCACTGGAGAAGACAAGGAGCCATAAAGGGACATCAGGAAATGACTATTCTCTAGAAAGCAATTTATCTAGCTAAAAAAAATTATGTTTTTGTGACTGAAGGAAAGGTAAGTCTCAGTCAGAGGAGGGGATATTTAACTTGGTTAGTAAAGAATGGACAGAATTTCTGTAGGCAAAACCAGGCATTGCAAGTCAAAGAACTAACTGGAGAGAAGGCTTAGAAGCAGGCAACTTGGGTCCTGATCAGATTACTACATGTCATCTTTGAAGCAGGGTCTGCATATTGGGAGATAAAGTACAAAGATAGCAAAGAACCTTTACTCAGCCCGGTGTGAATAGTAAAGATGAGCATCTCCAAATGGCATAATTTAAGTAATGAAACTGATAGATATGACAAAAATAAAATGCAACACCCATTAAGTTACTAACTGTATTGCTTCACATCTGTGTTCTTTCCTTTGCTATACGATTTCTCTCATTTAGAACTTTGTCTCCTGTAGATGTACAAAGAATGAGTTAGCCATGTGGGAGAGTTTATGGTTTACCTGTCTGGAGGGTGGTAGTTTGTATGTTGTGGGAAAAGATTTGTGTTCAAGTGCCGTTATCTTGAAGACACTAAGATTGTTTGTTTATGTATGTTCAACCTATATATGTTTGAATTCTCCCTTTTATTGCCTTCAAAGCCATTTGATAGCCCAATTCATAACTTTATAGTCACATTTTTCAAAAATCAAAATCAGCATTACCCAGAGCAAAGGAAGAGGGTTGAAGCAAGCCAAGTACAAACACTGAGAACCTTTTATTCTTATTGTGGGAAGGAGTTCACAGTGTTTCCCACCAGCTGTCATGCTGCTATGGAACTTTTTTCTCCTTTCTTTGGCACCAGTGGCCTGAGAGGAAGCAAGAGCTGATAGCAGGGAAGCAGACAAGGCTAACTAGCTGTTGGCAGGAACCTGGAGCAATAGAAGCGTCATCCAAAGGCAAACCAATACAGGCTCTTTGATTAAGTTATAAGCAGGTAGTTAAGTCTCTCTACTTGGGGAGTTAGAGCTCTGACTACAGAAGAAAGGCTGTGGGAGATGGAAACCTAGAAAAGTAGCAGCCGGCTGTGCCTTGAACAAGCCTTGGATTCTTACAAAAACACTCCACTGGCCTGGAATGGTACCAGTATTCAATTAAACCGACGTCAGTTATCAAATTCTGAGTATTTAAGGAAGCATGTTCTTACTAATCTTTTTTATTTTTTTCCCCCCTATAGCTATGTGCTTCCCTTTTAAATGTCTGTGCTTAGCTCTAAAAGAGTAATTGACTAGGGAAGTTTGTTAACCTCTGTCACTATGTGTATTTGCTGTGACCACAGGAACTCACTCTGACTTAGAAGTAGCATATCCTAATCGTAGGCAAAGTACCACAGTCTGTCTTCACTACTAAACTTTTGAGTCTAAACCTAAAGTTACAATAGCCACAAAGCCACATGTGTAGAATCAATTTCATAGTTGGCTAATTTATTCCTTGCTTTCATATCCAGTTTTTCTGCCTTATTTTCTACTACTTAAAATGGTGTGGAATCCTTCAGTTGGTGCCCTATTCACATACAGAACATTTATACATTTTTACAAGGTTCTCCATTAGCAAATTATTTTCGGAGTCATTTTTAACTTACTTACAAAAAACCTGGATTCAGTTTGAATTTTGTAAAATAACATTTTTCCTCCACCGTTTCCTTTGTGTGGCTAATTTTCTCCCTCAAGAGTATTTTGAGTCTTCTGTTTCACGCAGCATCACAATGGCTTCCGAATGAATAGTGAAAGTCCATTACTGTTGCTATGAAAATGTGTATTAAGAAAATAATATCTAGTTCTTACAGCATTGTTTGCAAAAGTACAACACTCATTCTTGACATAGTCTCATTTTCTTTGTTCATTGTCTGATCCTCGGCTTTGTTACATTTTTGTTTATTTTAAATTTAAAAATGTGCCAAAAATGGCATATAGGTCAAGGTATCAGTAGCAACATGAACGTTTGAAATTGTATCTGCTATTAGTGTGGCATTCAGAAAAGGAAACCTAACCTCTGATAAATAGACAACTGAAGTGCTTTATCTGTCCTCTTCTGATTTAAATATTTCTCTCCCTGATGGTATAGATACGTTCCTCTGTATCCACCCCCTTTCTACCTCGTTGCACTTTCTGTCTGGTTTTTTTTTTTTTTTTCCTTATGGCTCACATAAAAACCAATTTTGCGTCTGTAAGGAAACATTTGTTAGACACTTTTTTATCTGTCTCTATACTTCAAACTGGGTATTCAAAAAAAAAAAAAAAAAAGACATTTTCCATGAGGAATACATAGTCTACTAATGGAAGCAGACATCATTTACTTTATTTTTTTCCTGTCAACATTTATTTAATAAATCTTTGAGTGTGTACTGAGTGCTCGCTGTAGTAGAAATCACAGATGAAAATATAGGATATCTGTCCCCAGTCTAATAGAAAGATAGGCAAAAGCAATGCAAGCACACACATACAAAACACAGCATAACACTATTTAAATACTTTCATTAGTAAAGAAAAAAATATATACCCAAGTTCAAGTGGAAGCACAGGAGAACACTAAAGCCTTTTTGCAGGAGTTTAAAAAAAAAAAAACTCTCAAGAGACTAAACAGCTACGACATGGAATCATAACACCAACAGTAGCAGGACATGCAAGGTACAAAGAAAGCAGAGGTCAGTAATAAATATACTTCATTTGTACACTTGATAGTGGAATTGGAAGTACACTCTTACACATCTTTTTATAGCTCTTTCATTACCTTCCCTAATGCGTGTACATTCATAATAGATTTCTAGTTAATGTTGTTCAAATTATGTACTTAGTTGCCAATACAATGAAAAATACACAGAGAGATATAAGTTCTAGTGCTATTTGGATACTTCATACGGTATAACCTTAGAAAGTCACATTACTATCCTGATCTATTATCTGAAAACAGAAATAATGTTCCCTCCCATATTGAAGGGTTTTTGTGAAGATTATTTTTTGAAGTAACTGTTAATAATTGTAGCACACAGCCCATGTATATAGGCTCTCAGTAAATGACTTTGCTTTTATTGTAATATTGTGATTATTTTACATTCCATTTATTTAAAATCATCTTCCATTTTCTTAATTAAAAAAAAAGTATTAAGAGATGTATAATTACCCTTCAATATAGTAATGCTAATAAGTCTTTAGCATTTCAAATAAAACTGGTTTATAAGTGTGTTTATATTCGTTCTATCACATTTATGTGGAATATAGAAATCTGATTTTGCACTTATGGACATTGCTGATGAAGATCATTTTTTGTTTGTTTATTTTGACAGCTTTTTTTTTTTGGCAGAATTTCGCTCTTGTCTCCCAGGCTGGAGTGCAGTGGCACAATCTCAGCTCACTGCAACCTCCACCTCCCGGGTTCAAGTGATTCTCCTGCCTCAGCCTCCCAAGTAGCTGGGATTACAGGTGCCTGCCACCGTGCTCAGCTAATTTTTGTATTTTTAGTAGAGACAGGATTTCGCCATGCTGGCCAGGCTGGTCTCGAGCTCCTGACCTCAGGTGATCCACGCGCCTCGGCCTCCCAAAGTACAGGGATTACAGTTGTGAGCCACCACGCTTGACCTGTTTTGACAACCTTCTTAACATTGGACCTAAACTTTTACTTTACCTACTATCCTTTCTTTGCCTTGTTGATAAGAACATAACCACCCAAAGCAATTGTAATCATGTAGATAACATAAGGGATTGATGAGTTTGGCCAGATCAACAAAAGTTCAAGTTGAAAATTGTTTTCCAAGTGCCCATAGCTCATTTGACGATTGCCTCAAGGTGTTATACATAATTTATCAGGAGGAGGACTGGGAGAGCAGGGGTAGAGTGAGGGTATGGACCTAGCACGCTTCCCTTGTTCTAACATTTAGCACCACATTCCTTTCCCCTTTCAGCTCTTCTGAAATTGGGGATATGGATATTTGTCACTATGACATGATTGGATGGAACAGGAGCATTTGTTTTATATCACCGTGAACCCTGAATATCTGAGACAGGTCTCAGTTCATCTAGAAAGTTTATTTTGCCGAGATTGAAGACATGTGCCTGTGACACAGCCTCAGGAGGGACTGGCGACCTGTGCCCAAAGTGGTCAGAGCAGTTTTGTTTTATACATTTTAGGGGGACATGAGACATCAGCCACCATATGTAAGATGAACATTGGTTCAATCCAAAACAGCGGGACAACTCGAAGCAAAGGTGGGACAACTGGAAGTGGGGAAGGGGCTTCCAGGTCCTAGGTAGATGAGAGAAAAATGGTTGCATTGAGTTTCTGACTAGCCTCTCCAAAGGAGGCAATCAGCTACGCATTTACCTCAGTGAGCAGAGGGGTGACTTTGAATAGACTGGAGGCTGGTTTGCCCTAAGCAGTTCCCAGCTTGTCTTTTGCCTTTAGCTTAGTGGTTTGGGGGCCCCAGGATTTATTTTCCTTTCACACCCTCCTACTACTTTCTTTAACTTTTACAGATCCTTTAAACCTTCTTTTGATCCCTCTCGTCTACCCACCCCCAATCATGTTAAGGAAATGGATATTCTTATGGTTGTGTAAAATCTCTCCTATTAAATTGTAAGTTCTAGAAGTACAGGGATGATGCTGATGTATATTAAGCGATTAAGCATGTTATCTGATATGCAGATACACTTAAGTAGTTCTCAAGTTGTATTCTTCTGTTACAGTTAAACATATGACCACTTTAACAAACATGGGGCTTAGGATATATTCTTTGGCTTGTATCTTTTAAAGGAGGAGTGTGCCTGAGAAAGACATGAGAGAACGTGGAGACCAAAGCATTTTGCATTAAAACAGTGAATCTGTTACCAGAAAATGGTCCCTATACAGACCCCAAGAGAGGGTTCTTGGATCTAGGCAAGAAAGAATTCAGGGAGAGTCCACAGAGTAACATGTAAGCAAGTTTATTAAGAAAGTAGGGGAATGATCAAATGGCTACTCCATAGACAGAGCAGCCCCACGGGCTGCTGGTCACCCATTTTTATGGTTATTTCTTGATGATATGCTAAACAAGGGGTGGATTATTCATGTCTCCTCGTTTTAGACCATTTAGGGTAACTTCCTGACGTTGCCATGGCGTTTGTAGACTGTCATGGTGCTGGTGGGAGTGTAGCAGTGAGGATGACCAGAGGTCACTCTCATTGCTGTGTTGGTTTTGGTGGGTTTTAGCTGGCTTTTTTACTGCAATCTGTTTTATCAGCAAGGTCTACATGACCTGTGTTTTGTGCCAACCTGTGTTTCATTCTGTGACTTAGAATGCCTAATCATCTGAGAATGCAGCACAGTAGGTCTCAGCCTTATTTTACCTAGTCCCTATTCAAAATAGAGCTGCTCTGGTTCAAACACCTCTGACATATATTCTCCCTCCATTTTATAAGAGAACTCTTAAGGGTTATAGAGGGATGAAGATTCGTCTTCTGTAACTTCTTCAGGCTGAATAGGGACAACGATATTCCTGCCTAACTGTTAGATCTCTTGCATTCAGGGTAGAGAGGAGCTCAGTCAGAAAGCATTGGTATGGTATGGTGGCAGCCATTCATAACTCTTGAGTTCTGAAAAAAAGGTGATATTTGGAAGATTATTAAGTGTTCAGTTTAAGAGAACATTGAGTAAGCTTATCCTGCATTCCTGCACGTGGAGTAAAACAGCAATGTATTCCACAAGAGTAAGGTAAAATAAGTAAAATTATCCCAAGTAAACTGAATTAGAAGGTTTTCCATGAACTGGGCAATTATTGGAACCAAGCCATTATGGGGTTGCTAGCCAGTTCCAGTGTGCCCAGAATTAGAATATTGACTCCAGATTTTTACATTACTCATCCTTTTTATTTCTTTTGAGCAGCAGCCAGAGATCACTGGTTGGTTTATAGGAGTAAGCAGGGTCAGCCTAAATTACTGGAAAAAACTCAAAAACAACTGATGAGACTAGAATCTATTAATAATAACAGGTGTACTCTAGTTCTTGAAACTTAATTTCTGTCTCCAGTTTCCCATTTTTACTAGAGACCATGGTAAGACTGATTTGCTTTATTATACTGGGCCTGTTTATTTGTATAAAGTACGGCAAGAGTAATTATTTTTGATATAGACTTTTTAATTGGCTTTGATGGAATTCTGTTGCATAAGGAATCTCAGATAAGACTTTTATTTTTTAAGTTGAGCCCAGCCATGGATTTGTAACCTCAAACATCTATGAGTTGGATAAATTCCTCTACTCTTGAAGTCACAAGATAGCTTGGGGCTCCTGGGCTTATCAGAAAGTGACATTCTTGCTTATCACTGTTCAAGAACCCTGTATGGAGACTGTGTAGACAAGGTATGAGGCCAGTTTTCCCAAAAGGCTTTCATTGTCTTTAAAGTCAAGTTCAATTCCTTAAAGGAAAGCACACCATTCCAGTCAATGCCTTGGTAAAATAACTAGTTTCTCCAATTGTGTCCTGTTACAAAAGAAAACAGATTCTTCTTGCACTTATGCAAATAACTGTATTGCCATCAATTAAGAATACCTGGCCGGGCATGGTGGCTCATGCCTGTAATCCCAGCACTTTGAGAGACTGAGGAGGGTGGATTACAAGGTCAGGAGTTTGAGACCAACCTGGCCAAGATGAGGAAACCCCAGCTCTACTAAAACTACAAAAATTAGCTGGGCACAGTGGTGGGCGCCCGTAATCCCAGCTACTCAGGCGGCTAAGGCAGGAGAATCGCTTGAACCAGGTAGGCGGAGGTTGCAGTGAGCGAGATCACGCCACTACAGTCTGGCCTGGGCGACAGAGCGAGACTCCATCTCAAAAAAACAAAAAAAAGAATACTCACAAATAGTTTCCAAATTCTGGAGAAATTAGGTAGAGAGAAACAAATATGCTCCAAATTTTGTTCACAGGAGTATACTTTACTTAATTGTTAAAAGCTGCAAGTAGCTTAAAAAGTTACCTTGACTCTGAAAAACAAAGCAAAGGATCAGCAATGTTTTAAGCAAAATGTCAAAAAAGTTTTTCTAATCTTACATTAGTTTAGTCCATGCAGTTAACTCCCGTTCTGCTTGATAGTCATAAACATTTCAGCTCTCCATGAGAGTTCTTAATGTTTTTTCTCTCTTCTAAAGTTGTACAAAGTAATCAGAAACCTGCATTTAATAGCAACTATCAAAGTCCTGTAGCTGTTTATGAAACCATCTGTTGAAGAGAATCAAAACAGCACAACAATTTTCTGTGAATGACAAAATGTTTTAGGGCAGCCACAGTTAAAAACACGATTGACAAAGAAATTTGGTTACCTTTGTGGCATATGATGATTTTATATAACAATTATAGTAACATACAGTAAGTCCTATTAGAATTAGAGGAATGTTACGTAATTTTGGAACACATACCAATAATATATTTACACAAATACAGTCCGAAGAAAGCCAAACACTATTTCACATTTAACAGTGCTTCCTGTAGGAGTTTTGTACCAAATAAGCCAAATTTTACCTTTATATTAGTGTACTGTTAATGTTAAAACCAATTCTTAATAAAACGCATTGACATATCTACCCAATTTTAATGTTTGACCATAAGATAAGATACTCATAAACCTTTTTATAAACCCTTACTCATAAACCCTTACAGTTTTTATAATCTTTATAATTTTTTGTTAAAGGGTTATTTAATGCTCTGAGAAAACCCTGTTTTGAGCCAAATTTCGGTTGCAAGGCAGATTACTCCAAAGATGGTTCCTGGAGGGGAAGAGAATTAAAAAATGGCAAATGTCACACTGATATCAAACCAGAAAGAACTCATTTCCTAAGCCAGGAATTGAACCCTGAACCTGGGCAGCCATTGTGACAGTGGAGACCAAGAGAAAGTACTGCCATGTGGTTAAAAGGTCAAGCTCCCAAGGATATAGAAGAAGAGAAGGGGAGAAATTCATCCAGTTTTGTTTCAGGGAATTGCAGCGAAGTTTGTAACTGACCAGTTTTCTGGGCCATCTTCAACAGCAGGCTTATGGGGTACTAGGCCAGCATTGTATCCTAAGATACCACTCTTTATGACTGAACAACACAGAAAGACACACAAAGCACACCAGATTCACTACAGCTTAAGATTAGCCTCTCATATCCTTTTTTCCATTAATCAAAACTTTACAGAGGAGATAAATAGTGATGTTTGAGTAGTAAATTCTTATCATTTTGCTGGCATGCCAGGCTTCTGGATTCCTTTTCCATTAGTGGCCCCAGTGACCCGGCTGACTGCACCAAAGCCCTGGCGGCCAAGCTGCAACAAAAAGGAAGATCATCAAGTTTTCCCTTTGAGGGAGGATAAAACTCCTCATGTCCCATGGTCCGGTACTTGTGTAATTCTGTCACCCACTACTGTCAGCAAAGACTGCAAGGCAGATTACTCCAAAGAGCATAGCAGTTAACATCCCGTAGTGCTGAACCCGTTCTTATCCGAGAAGGACTTTACTAAGAGGGTCCACTGACCCCCTAAATCTTATAAAGGACTCTAACCTTCCTAAGTTGGGCCTTGAACCCAAGTTCAGTCAAGCGCCCTTACATTTTATTGAGAGGAGCCTTTAAACCTGTCTCAGGAGAGACTCTGACTCCCTTAAATTGGGCCTCTAATCCAACCCCACTCTTCACTCAGGTATGTGCACCCCACTTACCCAAAGTTGGCCAGTTGGTACACACAGGTGATTTTCCTTTGGCTTGGGAATCTCTTTCGTTTGATCTTTTCCATGGACCACCAGAAAGATGTTACTGGACCCCACCACTTACCCAAAGTTAGTCTTTGGGTCAGGAGTTTCCTTAGTATTGTGCCTGCTATGGTGGCCAGAAAGATGTTACTGGAAAGGGGTCCTGATGCAGACCCCAAGAGAGGGTTTTTGGATCTCAGGCAAGAAGGAATTCAGGGAGAGTCCATAGAGTAAAGTGAAAGCAAGTTTATTGAGAAAGTAGAGGAATGAAAGAATGGCTACTCCATAGGCAGAGCAGCCCCAAGGGCTGCTGATTGTTCATTATTATGGTTATTTTCTTGATTACATGCTGCACAAGGGGTGGATTATTCATGCCTCCTGCTTTTAGACCATAGAGGGTAACTTCCTGACGTTGCCATGGCATTTGTGAACTGTCATGATGTTGATGGGAGTGTAGCAGTGAGAAAGACCAGAGGTCACTCTCATTACCTTGTTGGTTTTGGTGGATTTTAGCTGGCTTCTTTACTGCAATCTGTTTTATCAGCAAGGTCTTTATGGCCTGTGTCTTGTGCCAACCTCCTGTTTCATTCTGTGACTTAGAATGCCTGACCATCTGGGAATGCAGCCCACTAGGTCTCATCCTTATTTTACCCAGCCCCTCTTCAAGATGGAGTTGCTCTGGTTCAGACACCCCTGACAAACCTGGTACAGTTAAGAGGAATGGGAGTTAGGTGTTTGATTTTGTTTTTAATATTCTCATCAGTACTGTTGCCTATAAGTGTGTATAGGTGTGTGTATTTGAAGTGAGAGTGTGTGTGAGTTTGTGTGTGTGTGTGTGTGTGTGCGCGTGCGTATGTGTTCATGTACAGTGGCTTCTTCTTTTCCACTGGGGTATGTTCTTCAGTGGATGCCTGACACTTCATGTTGTAGAACCCTATATACACTGTTTTTTTTCCTTTACATATATAACTATAATAAAGTTTAATTTATAAATTATGTGGAGTAAGAGATGAACAACAATAATAAATAATAACTACTTATTATAGATATTTATAGATATAAATATCTATAATAAATATATGTAGATATAAATATAGATATTTATCATAGAACAATTATAACAGTATGTCAGCATCACTACTTGTGCTTTGGGGCCATTCAGAATAACATAAAGGTGACTTGGACACAAGCACAGCAATACCATGGCAGTCTGTTTGATAACTGAGATGGTTATTAAGTGACTAATGAGCAGGTAGTGGATAGTGCAGAGATGCTGGGAAAAGTGATGATTCACATCTGGAGTGGGATGCAGGAGGACATCACAAGATTTCATCATGCTACACAGAAGGGCATGCATTAAAACCTATGAATTGTATCTGGCATTTTCCATTCAATATTTCCAGGTCACAGTTGACCATGGATAACTGAAACCATGGAAAGCAAAACCATGGATAAGAATGGACTGGTGCTATACAACTGGCATGCACACACACACACACACACACACACATGCTTGATAGTAACAAAGAATTACATACCATTCACAGTCTGGAGGCAAAAGGGAGGCTGTGATAGACTGTAGTGATAAATCTTGTTCTCTTGAGCAGTGAGTTCTGTTTTGTTGGCCTCATCTAGCATGTCATCCTTTCTCTCATCTTCTGGATCTGATCACTATATTTTGCTTCTGTGCCTCCAGAGAAATTACGTTGGACATTTAACAATTATAGAGGAAAATATCAAACCTTAACAAATATTTAAGGAGACTCTGTTGCAAGTACAGTGCACTGGAGCTTGCTGTGGAGAATGACAGAGGAACATTAGATGTGGCCCCTTCCCACAACCATACTGATTAGTATCAAAGGGAGCAGGGGCGGTGACTGCAAGTTTATTTTTTTAAAAAAGAAAAATCACAGGCCCTGGTTTAAAAAATTGCTTTGTGCTGTGCCTCACACTTTGGTGAGTTAAGTACTCACTGCAATACCAGAGAAAAGCCAAAGAATGTCATTTTAATATAGATATTTTCTTTTAAAAGTTAGTCTTTAGTACAGTAAAGAGGAGTAGGAGCTAACATTTTTATATTCTCATTAGGACTACACATTATTTTTATATACATGTAAACTTGGGAACAATAACAAATTATGTAACATCCACAGCATGGAGGCTTTGATAGACTTTAATTAATTCCTAGGTAAAATTAGTATGCATTACAGTTTAGAGAAACAAAATACACAAACCTGCTAATCAAAATGTTCAGCCAACAGAGCTGGGGCTTTTTCATTAGTTATATTGCCTTGAATTTCATCACTGTACCAGCTGGCTTCTTGTCAATTTATAGTTTGGACCTTTACATCAAATAGCAAAAAAATTAATTACAGGAGAAGGAGTCCCAATAGGAATTTTGCACTTAGAGGTTTTTCACAGTTAACTGGATATGAATGGGGCTGTGTAAAGAAGAAATGGAACTAGAGAGAAGGAACTTGGTAGACTTTTTTAGAACCATTAACTATAGCAATATTAGTCCCCTGCTTCCCTGATTTTGTTTTAAGGTTTAACCGAAGTTTTCAGACTTCTCATTTCTAGAAGCACCCAGTTCTGTTACTATATTGAGTGCAATGAATCATGTCATGAATTCTGAATTCTCTTAGAAAAGGTCCCAAGTGATGGCTCAAAAAATTATTATCCTCCCTTCATTTTGAATTGAGGAACATTCTATGTATTACACTGCTGATCATAATCATAATTTAACGAGCAGAACGATCATGCTTTGATGGTTAGTGCCAGATTACTTGTAATGCGTATTTTGGACTCAGAACTATTGTTCTTAAGTGTCACAGTCATTGCCTCTGTGCGCTACAGTTAGTTTAAATGTGACTTTTCTGAGCCTCTTATCTGTTGAATAAACCAGCCAAAGGTTTTAAAAATGCTTCCTTTAATTTAGCTTTCTACTTTTCTTTTTTATTTTGCTTAAAAGCCCTTACTTGTGACCCATTCTTCTAGTTGCTGACATTCTAATATAGTGAATGGTTCTTTCACAAATGCATTTAATCTTTGGATGCCTGGAGAATCCAAAGAACACATTTCTCTCCTCTGAAAAATGCATGTGAACATACATACAACATTTTGAATAAAATGTTAGAAAATCAGTAGAAATACATGAAACCCAAGTTGTGAACACCTGTTGCATTCATTGAGGAACATGTAAAAATATTATGTGCATATGTATACCTATCATATTCATATATAGTTTAGGAATATATAGCTTAAATTCAAATGCAGATTCAGATCATATTGTTTGCATTCTGTCAGGTTATCTATACTAAACTACATCAATTACATTATTTGCCATCAACTGAATAAATTTAGATTTCTGATCCATTTTTATACACACTAGCCCTTATTTATAGGCTCATTTGGGTCACCGTATTTCACTGTACTGTCTCAATTACTGCCATGTATCCTAAGTAATTTGTAGACCATAGCTGAGAAGAACATTCTTAACTTGTTTTAATGATAGTATTTTTCTTCATTAGGTTTGTGAGCTGTGAGCTAGTGTAGGATACTAGCAGACATTTTCCAGTTTTCTCTCTCCAGACTTAAGAATGGTTCACTGTTATCCCAAGGTCACTTTCAAAGTCTTTCTGTGATTTGCTTCCATTTATTTTATGCTTGTGTTTATGGTTTTGAACCAAATATGAAATTTAATGTTGCGTTTGTCTGCATTAAACTTAATTTGCCCCTTGTCAGCTCGTTTACAACAGAGAAAACACTCAGAGCCACCCTGTAGAATGTTTTGTCTACAATCACTGATACAATTTTTCTGTCTCTCTTTGTTATATGTAACTTTCTATATTTTTCAGTTTAAAAAGAGGCCTCTCTGAAGGAACATTTTCAGAAAACCTAAATGTCTAATAGAAATTAATAAATGATTTTCTAATAAAATAGAATCAACCCTATTTTGAATTTTTTTAATTAAAGCTCTATTTTCTAACTTAGAAATTTAATTTCATATTACATATTATATGAATATGCTTCTTGAGATGCTCTTTAAAGTAGTGAATTTATGCTTGAAAAAGATAAATGAAGTAAAAGTTAAAATATAAACAATGTCTTAAATTGAGTTACATTACCAAATATTTTGTGTGCTTTTTTTCTTGTTCTCAGATTTTTCCAAGTACTTAAATTAACCTCATGTAATTAAATTTCTCCATTTAAAAATTAGTTACTTTTGGCCGGGCGCTGTGGCTCAGGCCTGTAATCCCAGCACTTTGGGAGGATGAGGCGAGCGGATCACGAGGTCAGGAGATCGAGACCATCCTGGCCAACACAGTGAAACCCCATCTCTACTAAAAATACAAAAAAAAAATTAGCCAGGCGAGGTGGCGGTGCCTGTAGTCCCAGCTACTCGGGAGGCTGAGGCAGGAGAATGGCGGGAACCCAGGAGGCGGAGCTTGCAGTGAGCCGAGATGGTCCACTGCACTCCAGCCTGGGCGACAGAGCGAGACTCTGTCTCAAAAAAAAAAAAAAAAAAAAAAATTAGTTACTTTTTAAAAATAATTTCAGCTTTTATTGTAGATGCAGGGGGTACATGTTATGTGGATGTATTGCATGACACTGAGGTTTGGGATATGAATGTCCATCACCCAGGAAGTGAACATAGTACCCAATAAGTAGTTTTTCAGCCCTCCCTGCTTTCACTCTCCTGTCTCTAGTAGTCCCCAGATGAATTTTTTTCTTAATGCTTACTAATTTTTCAATACCATTATATGGTATTGAAATGATACATGAATATTCTAAATTGATATATCTTAGAGGGCACTAAAATGAAACATTAAATATAAATGATGAAAAATACTTTTAAAGTAGAATCCTAAACATATACATTAAGGAATATAATTTGTGTGTTGAAAATTATTTTCAGGAGCAATCTGCTAATTTGTGCCTGTATCTTCAAATCATGAGTAATGTTCAAAACTTGGGAAATGTTTGATCCTAGAATATCTGCTGTTTGCCTTTGAGCAGATACAATATTTATTCAGTTTCTGTTAGGGAAATATCAGACAGGTGTACAAAGATACATTTAAAAGACTGGTGATTTTTTATAACACGGAAATATTACAAAAGTCAAAATTACTAACTTAAGGTGATTAGTTAAATAAAATTGCATTACATGGTCCACAAGGGAATACTATCATGGAGATGCTTACTTATTGATTGTGAAATGCTCATTTTAAATTTCAAAATAATATATAATATGAGTCTATCTTTGTTCAAAAACAAGCTGTCGGTAGATGGTAGATAGGTATGAATGTATGTATAGTTATCACTATAGATATAGATATAAATATACAGATGTGGATATAGACAAAAATAAGTACAATGTTACCAAGAGAAAAGCAGATTATTTTGTAACATCTGTGTGTGTAATTGTGATTTTTAATAATATTTCTATGTGTTGATTACTTAATAAATTAATAAATAAAAGAAAGACAAAACATTACAATAGAAGTCAATATTTATTGAGCACATACCATGTATCTTATATGCTTCTAAATAATTTACATGCCTTATCTATTTAATTGTAATTTTGCTACTCTTCAGTCCTTATTATCTTAGTCTGTTCATCCTACTGTAATAAACCACCATAGCCTGGGTGGCTTAAACAACAGAAACTATTTCTCATAGTCTGGAGGCTGGGAAGTCCTAGATCGCGGCACTGGCAGATTTGATGTCCGCTGATGCCCTACTTCCTGGTTCACAGATGGCTGTCTTCTCACTGTATCCTCCATAGCAGAAGAAACAAGGGAGCTCTCTGGGGCCTCTTTTATAATAACATTAATCCTGTTCATGAGGCCTCAACCCTCCTGACCTAATCACCTCCCAAAGCCCCATCAACTAAATGCCATCACATTAGGAGTTAGTATTTCAACATATGAATTTGGGCGGGGGGGAGGGGGCAACTTGCAGCCCATCACCATTATTTATGCTGTAGATTATAAGCATGTGAATTTTTCACACTGGAATGTTAGAAATACATAACAATGTAATTTCACATTTTTATGGAGTCCATGGACCCTCTGAGGCTGTATCGTGGGGTGTGTGTGTGTGTGTGTGTGTGTGTGTATGTGCTTTTCCTTGGGGAGCAGTTACTTAGCTTTTAATCAGATTGTGGGATGAGTTAATACCCTTCTCTGATAGTTTTAGTCAAACTCACCATTCATTTCTTTACTATTGAAAACTCCACTACCAAGGCAAGATACTAAGAGCAAGCGAAACTATACAGTGAAAATGAATTTGTTGTTTTCACCTCATTAATCTGCCCAAGGCAGTTGGTAAAGATAGCAAGCAGCAACAGCGTGACCTCAGGTCACATTTTCAAGCAGGCTAGGAAGAAATAGGAGTTGGGGAGGCCAGCAGGTGCCAGGAGTGTTCTAGCTTCCATGAGAGTGGATATGGGATTCCTAACATAGTTATCTGATTTACCCTATCAGTCTGGGTATCTTGTAACAATGTTATTTTTATTTTCAATTCTGTCATTTAAAATCTAAAACAGTAGATGATTCAAAGCCCATTAATAATTGACTTTGGGATATGTGTTTGTATTATTAAAATATGAATAAATGCATCTGTGCAGAACTTCAGCACTTTAAAGAAAGGAATAAGGCCATCCCGTGAAAACCTATATGAAGCAGAGCCAAAAAGCTAGCTACTCTTTGGTTCATCCTTGTTACCTGTATGGCCAGCTGATTCTCTCCTCAGAATGATGATTTTATAGATGAGGAAACTGAGCAGGAAACTGAGCACTGGAGAGATTAAATTGCCTATATTCACATCACTCATAAGTGGCATAGCTGTGATTTAAACCCAAGTCTTGCTGACGTGGGAATCTGCATTCATGGGCATCATGTTGTATAACTGACTACTTTCAGAATATTATGGAAAAGTTGATAAAATATAGATTCCAGCCTAGTAATCACTCCAGAATTAATGTATCCATATCATTGGCGGTAGGGGGTGAACATTTTTAACAGCCTTCCTTGGTGATTCTGGAATGTAATATAGATTGAAAAGCATAGCTTTACACCAGCTTATTTCTGCATCAGAGGGGAGATCATGTAGCAAGTTCTTATTTATGATTTTATTTTTTGGTAGCATTTAAGGCTACTGACCACCCTCCTTGGGACTCTTCTTAGCCTTCTGTGTTTTCTTCTAATGTCCCCTTTACCCTGCTAACCATTGCTCTCAGTCTTCCCTAACATGGCTTCTCTCTGCCTTCAGTTCCTTGGTGTGCTGGCCTGGCCTTTTTTCTCTGGTGGCTCTCATTATCTTTGTTTATTGAGGCTTTATAAATTACTCTCTCTCCCCACCTACAATTCTCTCTCGAGTTTCAGTACCTTATTTTTATCATTGTTCTAAATCTACAGATGCTGATGTATCCTTCACGTCTTAAATTTAGCAGGCCTAAAATTGAACTCATTATCTTCTTACCCCAAACTTTCTGTCACCGTTTTCCTCTAGTGTAGTTAACGCTGTCACTACTCAGCCCCCTGAACTCAAAACTTCAAAACTGCATTCCGACTTTCCTTTTCCTCACTGTCTCTATTCAGTCAGTCATCAAATCTTGTTATTTCCATCTCAGAAATGCCATTTGAATCGATCATTCTTTTCTCTATTTCCACAGAATTTCATCATCTGTTTTACACTGGATTCCATACTGGTTTTCCTGCCATTCAACTTTCCTTGGTATCCAGTCTTTTTTCCACATGGTACCAGAAATATTTTAATAATAAACACATTTGAAATTCTCATGTCCCTACTTTAAAATAGCCTTTGATTCCCTAATGTCTGCAATATAAGGTACGAAATGTATACGGTTCATCCTAATGGTCCTGCTTTATCTCCTTACCGCAAGTCTTATTTTGTGGCTAAACTAAACTTTTCACTACATCTCACTTTCTCACTCTGATACATTTGTGCATGTCATTCCACTGATTTGGAATCTCTGTCCAGGTATGAGAAGTTGGTCATTCTTGGCCCTGGATTTCCATAGAATTTACTGGGACACAACATGCTATAGTAGTAATTAAGAGTCAGGGGCTGAAACCAGACTGTCTGGTTCACAAGGCCCAACTCCTGAATTACTGTGTAACATCTTTGTGCCTCCGTTTCCTTATCTGTAAAATTGAAATAATAATATTACCTACCTTAGACAATTGTCGAAGATAGGGTTAATTCATGTGCAATGCTTACAATGGTGCCTGGCACATATTAAACAGAAATTAAGCATGTGCTGCTGCTTCTATAATCCTGAAGACAATGGTGTAGCAGTCTCCATGAAAGAGGGCTAAAGGAATTGCTTATTGTGCTGCTGCTTCTACTGTCATCATGATGACAGTGATGTAACAGTCTCCGTGGAAGAGGGCTAAAGGAATTGCTTATTAATACTGGGATCAACCCAGAGATCCATGGCTGTCCCCCCAAAAAGTATTTTTCCTGTAGGAAGCCTGGATCCAGTTTGTAGGCTAACCTACTATCGCTACCTCATGGCATTTCTAGTCTCTCGTAAATCACCGACTAGTTAAAATCCCACTAGTCGTTGGATTGGCATGTGGACATATACTTGTTCCCAGACTGGAAGTCCCTTCATTGTCAGTAAAGATGGCTCCAGTTGCAATTCCGGAGGTACATTCTTTTGCTAGTTTCATGGTTGAAGGAGTAAGCTGTGCCATGGGTATACCTTGGGTTGGTGTGAATCAGACTTTAGACTGAGGCAGGACCTTTAAATACAGCAGAGGGACATTCCTCGTGTCAATTTAAAGCATCCAGAAGTAAATATAGCCTCATAAAGTCGGCTCTCTCTATGACATGCTGTGGACAACATCATAAGAAATATCATTGAGACTGAAATTTGAATTAAGCAAAATGTTTGTAGACCCTTTAATTTTTAAGAAACTGCTATACACCTATTTATTTGGATGATATATTTGTTTGGACGAATGTGGTCCTGAAAAGTTAAATGTAAGTTGCAGAATTTCTTAGCAAACTTCACTATTTAAAGCACCTCTGCAGTAAATTACTTTGAATTGCATCCTAGCTTATTAGTTTTTATTTATTATAATATTAATATGCAGTTTATTTGAAGTAGGACATATTTGTATTGGCTATGATACTTTCTAACTCATTGGAGAAATTTATAGCATTAATTAGAAATTTGCAGCATTAATTAGAAATTTGTAGCACTAATTAGAAAATCACAGCAATAATTAATTGTAGCACATGAAAGAAAATTTTGGAAAGTAGCATTTAATTTTTAGGGAAAGAAAAGAAGGCTTAAAGTAGAAATGGAACTTGAGGGCAGCAATAAGAACCAATTGGTTAGATGACTAATATCTAAAATTGCTTCTCAGAATGGAAACTACGTATTTGTTACTGTTTTATTTTATTTTTTAAGTTTATTGGGTTTCTGGTTCTGATCATTATAGTGAGAGATAATATTATATAGATCCCCAGCCAGGGGTCTCAGCTATACACACAGAAGAATAAGCGTAAGCATGCGGGCACACTTGAAATGAAAGGTACATATCTAGTAGTAGTAACAAACAGATCTGAAAAAGAAATATGGAAAATTAATAATAAAAGTAATGGCTTGAGTTTCCTTAGCAGCTGAAGTTTACAAGGTATTTGCCCAATGTGATGTGATAGGAAAAACTGGATTTTAATGAGAGGAACTCAATTTTAATGGTTGTTTTCCCACTGTGTGAAGTTGGGTGAGTCTTTTAACTGGCCAGAGCTTTGGATTTCTCATCTGTGAAATGAATATAATAGAGAGTTCCTTTGGGGATCAAAAAATAACCTACATACAAAGCCTTTGGCAATTGTCAAGCGTTGTAAAGATTTCAGAGGTTATAGAAATAGAGATTTCAGAAATTACTCTGAAATCTCAGAGATTATTTCAGAAATGAAATAAGTATGGCATCAATAATTATCTTCAGTTTGCGCTTGAGGAAACCAAGATGTGCCACAAGTAATGAGCAGCCAAACTGAAGCTGGAGCCCAGGCTTCTGAGTCCAAATGTGGTTCTTTCTGTGCTAGACCATGCTATTTTTGAGCTACACTTGTACATCATTCGCAGGGCACAGGTCTAGTAAATGACAGCCTAAACTGAATTTCAAAAACATTAAAAACATATATAATTATTGATTTATTATTAGTAAGAAATTCTAATATTACAAGGTGACATTTACATTTGTGTTTTTATGCAGGTAATGAATTTGGGCATCCTGAATGGTTAGACTTCCCAAGAAAAGGAAATAATGAGAGTTACCATTATGCCAGACGGCAGTTTCATTTAACTGATGATGACCTTCTTCGCTACAAGTTCCTAAATAATTTTGACAGGGATATGAATAGATTGGAAGAAAGATGTGGTTGGCTTTCAGCTCCACAGGTAAGCTCTCTTTACTCTGAATGCTGTGTTTTAGTCACCAATGATGAACATGCTTAGAATGGCAACCGATTTAAATCCATATGCAGGTCTTTTAAACAGCATTTGATTATTCAGTGTGTAGTGTCCTGTAACATACTTCAGGTTGTCAAAACATGCCACTGAAGTCTCTCCAATTGATAATGAAAATCTTAAACATAATGGCCCGCTTAGTGTCCTGGTTTGTTTGTTGTTACTATTTAAATTTAGTAATTTGTCTTTTTATTGGTTAAAATAAACAATACAAGTTCTGCAGGAAACCCATTTTGGAAATTGCTGTGGAAACATCTTAATTGTTTTGACCACTTTTTTATGTAAATAATTATGCTGTCATAAAGAAACTACTTTGACAACATGTAGATTTCTTTGTTCCTGTTTTTTTCTCTTCTTTACTGGTCTCTAACTTGTAATTTCAATAGATGCCATTATACCTGCATACTGTTTTGTATTTTTCATGAGACTGTCTGTCCTCTGGAATTAACGTCTCAGTTTTCAACAAATTTTAGAAAATGTAATTAACAAGTGAAAATTTTATACAGGCTTCTTTTTTCCTGGCAAAAATTAACATGTAATATGTCTTTGTTATAATCCATTTACTTTATACTGGGGCTGTTTGAAATTACTGTTGATGTGTTTTTACTTTGGTGTCTATAATTCTTTTTTTTTTTTTAATGGCTGAGCAAAGGTATTTATATATTCAGTAAGATTTGCTCCATGACATGAATGCCCTAATCACGTTTCTTAGTAATGCTGTTTCCAGAAGAGAGAGCAAAATGATGCTCCTTTTCAGTAGGAACAATGTTGAATACCAAAAAGCACCCCGTTTACTCTAGAGCTTTAGTTCACATTTCTAAATTACCAAGAGTGCTGCTGATGATGATATGCACAGCAATAAGTCCTCTCAGAGCTCAGGCTGAGTAAGGATGGTGTTGGAAAAGCAAAGGCTTTTCACAGCCAACTGAAAATACATGATGATGAATAAAAGAAGAGAGTTTACAGATATAATTTCTTTTCAGACCTTATCTTTTTATTAAGAAAAAAAGTACTGTAATTGACTTTAGGTTGCCATTGAATCTGACAAAGTTGGGTAAACATGGAAAATGTTTAAGAGAGCTATAATTTCAGAAACTACGTTAAAATAACAATGTTACATTGAATTTTGAAAAGTAATTTTATTTACCTAACCGCATTAAGGTGGAGACTAAAAGTCTTAAAGAAAATTCACTTATAAGTAGATCTAATATATACAAACACTTTGTAGTATGTATAGGTACCATGGTTTTACTTAAAACCTGAGCCACAATACTAGTTCTCTATTTGAGCTGTGAGGTCGGCAAGTGGCTGGTGAGCTTTGTATACGCCACTAAGCAATTTTTGAGACTGTTCTTGGTTCACAGTTAGGTATAGCAAAATTGTAACATGTTCAAAAAAATATAGTGTTCTGAAATACTCATTTTGGGTTTAATAACCAGACTATTGAGAAAGACGAAAAATAAAGTACCTGTAGCAGCATCTAGATATTATTTAAATGTAACATGTGTGTTAATTCTTGCAGGCCTATGTGAGTGAAAAACATGAAGGCAATAAGATCATTGCTTTTGAAAGAGCAGGTCTTCTTTTCATTTTCAACTTCCATCCAAGCAAGAGCTACACTGACTACCGAGTTGGAACAGCAGTGCCAGGGAAATATCCTTTCTGTTACAAGTGAATGTAACTGTCCACATTCACTTCTTTATTATATTATAGGACAAAAAAAAAAAAAAAAAGACTAAGGTTGATCTTGATGACAGAAACATTGATTTTCCTCATCTGAAAAATGAGGAACTTGAAACAGTGGATGGATAAATCTTTGCTCAGCTCAGTTATACTGAATTATTCCTAAGCTTCCTTTTAGCATTAAACAGAGAGGTTAGTGCAGACGTGGTTCACATCAAAGGAAAGAGCTGTGGATCTTTCTGTCTTGAAGGTTTCAATACGGAGCCCTGCTGTCCAGGTCCCCACATCCACCAACACAGAATACAGTAAATGTAAGTCTCCTGAGACAATAGCAGAGGCTCTGGACTTAGGGGACCAGGCTTTAAAAAGTGTAACTGAACATTTCTTAAATAACATTTCTTAAATGCTGTTTAGATCCAGTAAGGAATATGGGAGACGACCATAGTTTTACTCTATGAAAATATTTTGTAAGTTACCTCTGAGACTTGTTTCCTTTACTCCACTCAGTGGGAGAGGCGCGGAGAGAGCAAACAGTTGTTGTAATGATAGCTTCCTTCCTTTTTCTGTTTCTTCCCCTAAAATTCAAGACATGGCATACATTTGTAGGCCTGAATTGGTAAGAAGGCAAGGCAGAGGAGGTGTGAGCAATAGAAATAACCAGGGAGAATGTTTTTCATGTTCTCTGTGTATTCATTTACTCTTTCTTTCATGCATTTTACAGATACTTACTGAATACCTATTTATTGAACACCTCTGTGATGACTCTGAGCTAATTACTGTAAATACAGGAATTCTCCTAGCAGATACAGTCACTGCCCTCATAGAGCTTTTAAACTAGTAAAGGAGATAAACATTAGTCATTGTAAGTTTGATAATTATTACAAAGGAAATGTACAGTATATTTTAAAGACATATTACTAGATCCATGAAAAAAATGACAGATTCAGGACCTAGCAACAAATCAGCCCAATTTTTCCAGCAGGCAGTAGAAATAATGTGCTTGTGCCCTGAAGCCCTAACAGTGATTAGCATCTGCCACCTGAGCACGGGGCCTGATGCCCACATTGAAGTCCTATGTGTCAGCGTGTCTCCAGCTACAATAAAGAAACCCTCCCACTCAGCTGGCTCAAATAATAAGGAAAATGTATTTGTCACTTAACAAAAATCCTAGTCTAGTTTCCCCAGCACTGTGACAGTATCAGGTTCCCCAGTTCATTCTTTTTGCTTTCAATTCTCAGGGTGCCAGCAATGTCCAAACGGTGGCCCCTGTTAATAATCATTAGATAAGAGCCATGACTCCAAGTGTCACCCACCTTCAGACACAACAAAATGCAGACAGATTTTTTTGTGTATCTCTTCAACAGTGAAGTTACTCCTTTAGCAAAATTTCTTCCATATTTTATTGACCAGAGTTGGGTCTTACATCTCCCAGAAAAATTTTCTAGGAAGAAAAATGATTATTACCATGAGTGGCTTAATCAGGAATTACCCCCGAGCCTCAGGAAGACATCCCTTGGTAAAGTGGACACACCCAGACAGAATTTTACTCTGACAGTAAGAAGAAAAGAGCCAGTGCTTTTTAGTAAGTAGCCTGCAGCATCTGTCACCACCTTGTGCTGCTCATGACATTGAGGGCAGAGAGAGATGGTTCCCTACTTTCTTCCCACCCAGCTCCACATAACATCAGAGCATCTAGGAGAGGAGGCTGTAGTTGTGACAGATAGCACAAATGTGCCCCAGTTAACCTACAGAATGTACTGTGTTGTCTGTCTCTTTTTGCCTACAAATAAATCAATGTGGTAGATAACCAATGTGGGTTATCTACACTAAAGAGTACAGTACTATTCGGGGAAACAAATGTCCTCTTCGTTTCCGTGAAAATATCCAAACAAATACTAGACGTGTGGCAATTTGTATGTGATCCTTCTCACCTCCAGAGTGCTAAAGTAGTGCTCCTAGACTAAACCCTTCTATGCTTGGTAGTGTAATATAATCAAACCAAAGTACATTTACAGAATACCTGGTATCTACCGCAACCTTTATTATATCTTTGCAGCACTGTCCTTGACCCTTAAGTGGAGGGAAAGAGATGTATGAAACCCAAACTGTGATGTAAGTCTTAATGCAATAAATGGAAAAGGAACAAGGAGCAAGAATGTTCCATGGGAGAACAAAGGACAAGAAAAATGAAAAAATAAATGACAGGGGAGGAGAGGAGAGATACTGAGATTAAGACAAAGACTTTTAAGCCTAGATTTGGGAAATGGACAAGATTATAGCAGGAAAAAATGAAGAAAGCCATTTCAGCTATTAGAAATCATAGACTATTCTTAGATAATGGACAGTACAATGGATTAATTGGAGAATGATGACTATAGAAAGAAGTATTAAGAGATAAAGCTGAAAACATAGATGGAGATCACATAATAGAAGATTTTAATGCCATATTAATTAGTCTTTTTTCTATGATTTTATAGTGAGTTGCTGCAGGTTTTTGACTAGGGAGCTACTTGATAAAAATGTAGGCTTTAGTAAAAGTTCTCATGTACCAGTGTGTAAGGGAGCTTTCATGAGGAAAGAGATTGGAAGTACAGATATTAATTATGAGAAACTGCAGTACACCTAAAAGATAATTAGGGCATGAACTAAAATAATGGCAACAGAATAGAAAAAGTTTATGAAGCCCTTGTAGTAAAGGAACTCAGGATCTGTTTGAACATGGAGTAAAGAAGGGAAAATGTAAGGTTTCGCTTTGAACAATAGAAAGAATGCTGGTGGTATTATTCCTGAGGATAGCAAAGCCAGGAGAGGTAACCAGTTGGGGGAATAGAAAATATAAATTTGAGCAGGATGGTTGAATAGAACTCTCCAACGGTTGTCCTCCCTTCAGGAACACCAAATGAAACAACTGTCCACGTAAGAAAGTACCTTCATAAGAACCAGAAATCAAGTTAGCAATCACAGCACCTCATTTTAACATTATTTCAAGCAAAGAGGCATGGAAGAGGGTAAGAAGGACAGTCTTGAATTCCCTATACCAACCCTCTCCCACGCCTTGGCAGCACCACGTGGGACATGGAAAGAGAGAATCTGTTTGCTTGGGGGAAGGAAAGCACAGTGATTGTGGGACTTTGCATTGGAACTCATTGCTGCCCTGTCACAGCAGAAGGCAACATGGGCAGAATTCAGCGAACACCCACAAAGAGAGCCTTTAACCCAGCCCTAGCCAGAGGGGTATTGTCTGTCCCAGCATTCGGAACCTAAGTTCCAGCTAGACCCAGCACTGCACGCTAAAGAACCCTGGGGTTCCAGATAAATCTGAAAGTCTAGGCCACAAGGACTGCAGTTCCTGAGCAGGTCCTGGTGTCGTACTGGACTTAGAGCCAGTGGACATCGGGTACACAAGAAAGGAGAGGAAAGAGTGAAGAGGACTTTTTCTTATAACTTGGATACCAGCTCAGCCACAGTAAAATAAAACAGCAAGCAGAGACCTAAAGCCCCTATTTCAGGCCCCAGCTCTCAGAGGACATTTCTAGACCCACCCTATGCCTTAAGGGAACTTGCTTCCCTGAAGGGAAGGACACAGCCCTGGCAGAATTCTTTACCTAATGACCGAGGTAAAGTAGCCAAGTAGCAATTGCTGCAGGCCTTTGGTGAGACCCAGAACCGTGCTGGCTTCAGTTGTAACCCAGCACATTCCCAGATACGCATGCTGGCCATGAGAAGAGACTCCTTCTGCCTGAGGAAAGGAGAGGGAAGAGTGAAAAGGACTTTATCTTACAACTTGGGGATCAGCTCTGCCACAGTAAAATAAAGCACCAAGCAGACTCCTAAAGCCTCCAGTTTTAGGCCTTAACTCCCAGATGGCATTTCTCAACCTTCCGTGAGCCAGAAGGGAACCCACTGCCCTGAAAGGAGAGACCTAGGTCTGGCACAATTCACCAACTGCTGACTAAGGAGCCCTTGGACTTTGAATAAACATCAGCAGTAGCCAGGCTGTGGTTGCCATGGCCTTGGGGTGATGGTGGCCATGGAGAGAGAGCCTCCTTCTGCTTGAGAAAAGGAAAGAGAAGAGTGAAAAGGACATTGCTTGCAATGTGGGTGCCACCTCAGCCACAGTAAAATATGGCATGAAGTGGGTTTCTAAAGTTCCTAGTGCCAGGCCACAGCTCCAGCATGGCATTCCTAGACCTACCCTGGGCCAGACGGGAACACACTGCCCTAAAGGGAAAGACCCAGGCCTGGCAGGATGCTCTCTCCCACCACTTGCTGACTAAAGAACCCTTGGCCTTTGAATAAACATCACTGGTACCCAGGCAATAGTCACCGGAGACTTCGGGTGAGGCCTAGTGCTGTGCTGGCTTCAAGTGGGACCCAGCACAGTCCCAGTGGTGTTGACAATGAACTTGCTTGTTTCACCCCTTCCTCCAATTCCAGGCAGCTCCAGGATGGAGTGAGAGATGACCTTTGTTTGGGAGAAAGTAAGGGAAGAGAACAAGAGATTCTGCCTGATAATCTGGTGAATTATCTCAGATCTTAACTAAGACCATCAAGGTAGTACCTCTATGAGTCAACAAGAGTGGAGCCCCTTAATATAGATACCACCGCAATGACTGAAGACTTAGATCACAACACCCAAATCTTCAAATACTTAGGAAACCTTCCCAAGGACCAATATAAACAAGCCTGAGCTGTGAAGGCTACAATGAATACCTAATTATTCAATGCCCAGACACTGGCAAACATCCACAAGCATCACTACCTTCCAGAAAATCATGACCTCACTAAACAAAGTAAATAAATCACCAGTAACCAATCCTGGAGTGACAGAGATAGGTGACCTTTCTGACAAAAAAAAAAAAGAAATAACAGTTTTGAGGCATCTTGATGAAATGCAATGTAACAGAGAAGGAATTCAGAATTCCATCAGATAAATTTAACAAAGAGATTGAAATACTTTTAAAAAAATCAAGCAGAAATTCTGGGGCTGACAAAGTCAGTTGACAAACTGAAGAATGCATCAGAGTTTCTCAACAGCAGAATTGATCAAGCAGAAAAATTAGGGAGCTTGAAGACAAGGTATTTGAAAATGCATAGAAAAGACAAAAAACAAAAAAGAATGAAGCATGCCTACAGGATCTAGAAAATAGCCTCAAAAAAGCAAATCTAAAAGTGATTGGCTTTAAAGCAGATGGAGAGAAAGAGAGAGAGAGAGAGATTGATTCAGTTAGAAGTTTATTCAAAGACATAGTAATGGAGAACTTTCCAAGCCCAGAGAAAGATATCAATACAAGAAGATAATCAATAACAAGAAGGTTATAGAACACAATGCAGATTTTACCCAAATAATACTACCTCAAGACATTTAAAAATCAATTTCCCAAAGGTCAAGGATGAAGAAGGGATCCTAAAAGCAGCAAGAGAAAATAAACAAATAACATATAAAGGAGCTCCAATACATCTAGCAGCATACTTATCAGTGGAAACTTTACAGGCCAGGAGAGAGTGTCATGGCATACTTAAAGTGCTGAAGGAAAAAAAACTTTTATCCTAGAATGTTATATCCAGCAAAAATATCCTCCAAATATGAAGGAGAAATTAAGACTTGCCCAGACAAACAAAAGCTGAGAGATTTTGTTAACACTAAAACTGACCTACAAGAAATGCTAAAGGGAGTACTTCAATCTTAAAGAAAAGAATATTAATGAGCAATAAGAAATCACCTTAAGGCACAAAACTCACTGGTTATAATAAGTACGCAGACAAATATGGAATATGATAAGGCTTCAATTGTGTTGCATGAACTAACTACAACAGCTTTTTAAGACATAGACATTATAATAAGATATAAATACAAACAAAAAGTTAAAATACTGGCGGGAGAAGTTAAAGGGTAGAGTTTGTATCAGTTTTTCTCTTTGTTTGTTTTTGTAATCAGAATTAACTTGTCATCAATTTAAAATAGTGGGTTATATGATGTTACTTGCAAGCCTCATGAGAATCACAAATCAAAAAGCCTTCCACAGATAGACAAAAAAATAAAGTAAAAAGCAAGAAATTAAAACATATCAGCAATCAGTTTCACAACAAGAAAGACAAGAAGGAAGCCAAAAAAAAAAAAAAAAAAACCTGAAAACAAATAACAAAATGGCAGCAATAAATCCTTATCAGTAATAACATTAAATGTAAATGGACTGAACTCTTCAACCAAAAACATAGAGTAGCTTAATGGATAAAAATACAAGACCTAAATATCTGCTGCCTACAATAAACATACTTCACCCATAAAAGCACTCATAGACTAATAAATAAAGGGATGGATAAAGACATTCTGTGCAAATGAGAAGCATAAAACAGCAGGAGTAGCTGCATTGACATCAGATTATATAGATTTTGAGACAAAACCTATAAAAAGAGACCAATAAGGTCATTATATAATGACAAAGGGTCAATTCAATGAGAGAATATAACAATTATATGTGCACCCCACACCGGAGCATCCATATATAAAAAGCAAATATTATTAGAGCTAAAGAGAGATATAGACCCCAATACAATAATAACTGGAGACTTCAATACCCTACTTTCACCTTTGGACAAATCTTTCAGACAGAAAATCGACAAAGAAACATGAGATGTAGTCTCCACTATAGACCAAATGGACCTGATACATTTCATCCAACGGCTGTAAAAGGCATGTTGTCTGCAGCTCATGGAATATTCTTAAGAATAGACCATATGTTAGGCCACAAAGCAAGTCCTAAAATATTCAAAGAAGATGAAATAATATCAGGCATCTTCTCTGACCAAAATGGAATAAAAGCAGAAATGAATAGCAAGAATAATTGTAGAAATTATGCAAACACATGCACATAAAACAATATGCTCCTGAATGGCCATATACCAATGACCATACCAATCCATGGCTAGGTCAAGAAAGAAATTACAAATCCCTATCAAAATGCCAATGATATTCATCAAATAAATGGAAAAACAATCCTGGATTTTACTTGAACATAAAAGACCCAGAATAGCAAAAGTTATGTTGCACAAAAAGAAAAGAACTGGAGCGATCACATTACCTGACTTCAAATTATACTACAGAGCTATAGTGACCAAAACAGCATGGTAATGCCATAAAAACAGGCACAAATACCAGTAGGACAGAATATAAAACCCAGAAATAAATCCATATATCTATAGTGAACTCATTTTCAACAAAGGTACCAAGAACATACAATGGGGAAAGGACAGTTTCTTCAATAGATGGTGCTGGGAAAATTGGATATCCATGTGCAGAAGAATGAAACTAGACCTCTATCTTTCATCATATACAAAAAAAAATCAAAATTGATTAAAGGCTGAAATCTTAGACATAGTTTATGCCTAAACTAAGCATAGGCAATCAAAGCAAAAATGTACAAATGAGATGACAGCAAGTTAAAAAGTTTCTGCACAAAAAGGAAACAAAGGGAAGAGACGATCCACATTATGGGAAAAAATATTTGCAAACTATCCATCTGGCAAAGGATTAATAACCAGAATATATAAGGAGCTCAAACTATAGGAAAACATTTAATAATCTTATTTAAAAACGGGCAGAAGATCTGAATATATATCTCTCAAAAGAAGACATACAAATTGCAAACAGGTGTATGGAAAGGTGCTCAGCATTACTGATCACGAAAGAAATGCAAATGAAACCTACAATGAGAAATCTTCTCACCCCAGTTAAAATAACTTTTTTCCAAAAGGCAGACAATAACGATCCTGGTGAGGATGTGGAGAAAGTAGAACCCGTATACACTGTTGGTGGGGTCGTCAATTAGTACAGCCAGTATGGAGAACAGTATGGAGATTACTCAGAAAAACTAAAAATATAACTGCCGTATGATCCAGCAATCCCTCTGCTAGGTATATACCCAAAAGTAATCAGTATATGGAGCAGATGTTTGCACTCCCCTTTGATTGTAGCACTGTTCACTCTAGCCAAGATTTGGAATCAGCCTAAGTGTCCATCAATACACCAATGAATAAAGAAAATATGGTACATTTACACAACGGAATACTATTCGGCCATAAAAGAAATGAGATCCTGTTATTTGCAACAACATGGATGGAACTGGAGGTCGTTATGTTTAGTGAAATAAAGCAGGCATAGAAAGACTAACTTTGCATGTTTTCACTCATTTATGGAAGCTAAAAATTAAAACAGTTGATCTCATGGAGATAAGAGAGTAGAAGGATGGTTACCAGAGGCTGAGAAGTGTAGTGGGCTAGTGAGAGGGAAATGGAATGCTAATGGCTGCAAAAGCATAGTTTGACAGAATGAATAAGACCTAATATTTGATAGCACAACAAGGTGACTACAGTCAACAGTAATTTATTCTACATTTTAAAACAACTAAAAGTGGAATAGGAATGTTTGTAACACAAAAAAGGATAAATGCTTGAGATGATGGATGCTCTATTTACCCTGATGTGATTATTACATATTGTATGCCTGTATCAAAATATCTCAGGCACCCCATAAATATATATGCCTACTATATACCCATAAACATTTTAAATTTTAATTAAAAAATTACTTCATCATTGTCAACAAATGGAAATGTATAGAGTTTTCCATGATGATATTTGGGAGAAAAATCTTGGGGCAAGCTGTAAGGATCTCTCTAAAATATATTAATATATTAACTTTAACAAGTAATGAATATTATGAAAGCGTACATAGTAATATATGTATTATATTTATATTATATAGTATAGGGTATTAGTGTGACCCCTATAAATCAGTAAGACCTCCAAATGTTAGTTTATATATACTGACACAGAATTACACTAATATTTGAAAGCCTGGTTCGGTTTTGAAAATCTTGACACAAATTCGGTCTTTTTGAAATTTAGTTATCTGCTTAAACGTCTATAGGTACTTGTTAACACGAAAATTTTCTGCTTTAATAAATAAATACTGAATGTTTTTACATTAGTCACCTCTTTTGGAAGCTGTACTTGTTATACGTTGTAATGATACAGACACTGGGAAACTGAGCCATGTCTTTATAGAAATTATAGTTGGATCCTCAGTCATCTATTTGGTCTCCAAGAGAAACATGAAGAAACCTTGTTGACCTGTTTCCTACATTTTGCCTGCTACAGATTTGTGCCCACTTGGACCTTATTCTTACCACCCATCTCTTCCATGTCTTTCTGTTAACAAGTAGTAAATTCACATATGTTGTTGCTTTCTCTGAGAACATTTCCATTTTAATAATTCTCTTTGAATACTCACAAAGTATTGAAGATGTAATGGTCTATATAGGTGATGGGAGAATTGTATCATGTTGTTTACTTTATATATTTTAAGTTTTGGGGAGCAGGAAGGGAGCAGAAGCGCATTTCCAACGTAATTTACAACACACCTTCTAATTAAGTATATTTTAATAACCCCAGCCATAACTCTGAGATTGAAATCACAACATCTTCCTTTTGTGAGGGACTCTGCTCCACCCTCCCAGTTCAGTGCAGAAGTCCCATCTAGAAATTTCTTACAAATAATCACCTGTTATTCGAATACTTTGCAGTGCCAGGAATATCACTATTTCACAAGATAAACAGTATTATTTTTTAATAGTTAAAAATGTTATTTTAAAATCAATGCATTAATTCTGTACTCTGGGGCTAACACCTGTTCTATGTGCCAGCTATTCAAATCAGAAAGGCTGATTCAAAAATACATTTTCCTGATGTGTGATATTCACTTAAGTTTTCACATTGTTTAGCTGTAAAGATTAGATTACCACCTCTCCCTGGTTTTTCCTCTTCCAGACCAGATACCACTAGTTTCTTACATAAATTCTCATGATACTTTCCAGACGTCTTACCATTGCATCCCCCTTATCAAAATGCACCCAGCATTGTTCACAGTCCTCCTACACTAACAGCAGAGTATTCTAGATACGGTCTGGCAAGTATGACATACAGGGCCCCATTACCTTTCTTTATCTTGATGCTACTCTCTTATTCATATCATTAAAGTTACATCAGCTTTCCTGGCAGCCATCACATTTTCCTTTCCCATTGTACTTGTATCCAAATAAAAATCTTGAGTTTTTCTTTTGTATCCTAGTATTATGTCATATCTTCCTTTTTCTTTATTCAGTTAATAATTTCAACCTAAAACCCTAAATTTAACATTAAACATGAAAAAGTACAACGTTAACTTTGACCCTCTAACATATTAGAAAAGATAAGAGTATTACAGGACACTTCTCTGTCATTCATCTGTTAGGATTGTAGCATCTCCCATCGCCGGCAAATGGATCTCTCCTTTTAACTTTTTGTTGTTCCAGGCTTAGCTTTAAGGTCTCTTTTTCTTCTCTCTTGCATTTTTTTTTGTCTCATTTGTTTTTGGCCCTTTATCTTTCTGACTTTATTCTTCTACTATTAACCTACAGTGTAGCTCACTATTATAGAATGAATTCAGATATACAAAGTATTAAAAATTAGGATTTCAATGGTATATTTTCTGTCTTTAGCAAAATATTCTATGCCATTGGTATTTCTAACTACTGAGAAAGTAAATTGAATACAGATTTTTACTGTGAAGAGTCTACAGTGACAAATCAAATTTTTAATTCCCTGGGAAGCAGGATGTGGTGCCAGAACAAATTTAACTTTTCTAAAGAAGCCACTTAAACTTCCTCTGTTACTAGGAAATATAGTTCTGCTATAGGTAAGATGTCTGAATTTTTGAGCAGTTCCATTTTTTTGAATCTGTAGATCTTGTATGTCAACTAGCAAGACATCAACTTTCACTCAAATCTGTGGAGAATAGATGGTGACTGCCATCCCAAAAACTGTTGGAAGGGGAGCCGTTTTGGAGGTAATGCCAGGCAAGGTAGAAGAAACACTTTAATGATGCTTTTAACTATCTCTTCAAAATAAGAGGATACATTTGGAAAAGTGAGAGGCAAGACAGATTTGTATCAATAAGGCTTTGAATGTGGCCTTTATGGTGACTGCCAAATGACATCTTACTGTTTCTGCAATAGAATCTACAGCCATACTCTAGGAAAAAATCAAAAACAAAAAACAGCAACAACCTTTTACCTATATACTCTCACATTTGTCTTTTTAGCTGCTAATTTTCAGTGTAATAATGACCAACATTCTTTAATACAATAGATAGAAATGTGAGTAATGCTGAGACCTAAATGTACTTAATAAATAAGCAGGTTTCATATTTCATGCTTAGAAAGAGAAAATACATTTTCCTGATGTGTTATATTCACTTAAGTTTTCACATTGTTTAGCTGTAAAGAAAGGAACATAGTGCCTTTTATATCGTCAGAATCATTATTATATTTCTTTAGTGGCATTTCTTCACCTAGAACATTATCAAGTTGTCATTAAATCAGAAAGAAAACTATGTTCCCAAGGCCAGAGTGCTCTTTCAAATCCATTTGGATAATACAAATGATTATACCACTTTTTAAATGATGTGGGGAGAATGTGAGTATTAGGACCCCTCTTTTGTGGGCCTTCTATTTGCTAATCATTTTTATAAAGTATTCATTTTAATATGGTATAGTAATAATGAAAAAGTTTGAAACATTGTGATAATTACCGAAATGTGATGCAGAGACATGAAGTGAGCATATGCTGTTGGAAAAACAGCATCGACAGAGTTGCTCAACCAGGATTTCCACAAACTTTCAATTTGAAGAAAAACACAATATCTGAAAAGCACAATAAAGTGAAGTGCATAAAACAACCTATGACTGTATTTCGGACCACACTATAAGGCAGGTTGTAGAGACTGAGGCCTTTAATTAACTGAAGGCTTTCCTCCAGCCCATGGCAGGTAAAGGTTAAGCAGTGAATTCCACAGCCCATGTTCTTTCTGTTACACGCTGGTGCCTCTTTCTGTTCCCAGAGTATGTACATGTGGTTGGGGGTGGGAGCAATGGTGGTATTATTGATGATTTATTTCTCTAATGTTCAAAATAATTTTGAAAATACTTCCGGGAATATAGGTAGAAGGAGAAAATTACATACAGACTTATGGCCCAGGCAGTTTTCTTTCTAATCAACTCACTTTTCTCACTGCCCTGCCATAACCCCTGACAAATTCGTCCCCAGAAATTCTTCTTAATGATCTTTTTTTTGCCATCTTCCACAAGAAGAAAAATAATTTTAAAGCAAAACATACATATGAAGGTCAATTATTGTGATTTTTTTTCTGTATTCTAGAGTAGAATATGAAGGTATCATAGTTCTCTTTTCAGAGTTTAAGTTAATACATGATATACAATATAAATTTAAAACCTCCCAGCTTATGTATAAGGTATTTGTGTTGGTATATCAGATAAATATCTTTCTGAGACCATAAACAACACAAGAATCAAATGTTTAAGTTATTTATCGGCATACTATTGAGGTGGGAGTAGAAATGGTAGTGTAGTAACAGCCCCCTTTCCAAATGGCATTTCAAACTGTTACAATGTTGACATGCTAAGAGGAGTGGTCATGAAGTATGGCTTGTGAAGAATATGTGAATCTAGGACAAAATCTTTAAACCCAAGGGAGCAGAGGTATAAATAGTTGAATTTGACCTGAGATTGCTGAAATATTTTCATTAAGCCACTGCAAGATGTACTTTTTAAAATGTAAATTCATACTCCCGACATTTGCAACCTGTACACAGAGTTTCTAATAAGCAAATAAGGTCACTTGGATGACTTACTGGAGTGTGATTGCTGAAGGCAGAGATGTTGCTGTGAGTTGCTTGGTTTACAGAAGGCTTTGAAGTGTGGTGATGTAACACTCTATGTTTATGAGAATCTATGCTTTATGCAACAAATAAAAACAAAGGACTTAATTTAGGATTAGCTAACTACCATATTCTATCCAGATTATATATGTAAAGGTTAATTTCTGGTCTGACTAAATAGAGCATCTCAACTTTCTAGTTTTGCAGGTTGTAGATACTTTGGTAAAAAGCAAATTCAAGGTTTTCTCCAGAAGTTTGACACAGTGACTTTCACCAGATACAAGCATGTTTCTTTTTCCTTTATGTTATGCTGCAATTTATTGATGATGAGCTTTATGAGAGCTGAGATAGATGATCCTACTAACGATTTTAAATTTAACATAGGTCCTCCTTTTTAAAAATAGCTTCACAATGAATGTATGCTCATTGCTTAGGTTCACTTTCTTTAGTTTTGAAATGACTAATACTTTTAAACATAGAGGTTCTTTTGATCATTTTTTTCATTGCTAAACACTGTCTAACAGTCCCTATGATTTAATGATAATGACAGACCAGTACCCTCCCCTCCCTTGGTCATAAAAAGCCTATGATTTAGCTTCATTTCTCTACCCAGGAGTTAGGGATGAATCACCAAGTAAGAAAAATATTTTGCATGATTAAAATATTGCAACGCTATAACACTTTTAGATTGCCTTAATATATATTCATAAGATTATAGGCAGTAATGAATAATGAGTAAGCCCTTACTGCACACAAATGTATTTAGTTTTGGGATTTTTTTCTTGAAGGGGGTTCAGGATCCTGTTTTGAATAGCCATCACAGTGCTGTCCAATATTTAACAGCATTTCTGTTTTTTTTGTTTCATGGCTCAGTTGTGCAATGATGGTCTCTTCACTTCAGAAACCATCTAACAATAGCCCAGTCAAAATTCTGTCTTCTATTTCTTGCCCTTCTGGAGGAAAAATAAATCAGAAATGTTATTATAACCTTTAAAGATAGTGCGTAATCACCTAGTAATAGTATCCTTCATTGGGGTTGGTGGGGGGAACATTTGTGCCCAAGGTGATCATTTTCACCAGCTTTAAAAAAGGAGATACTGTTATGTGTTTGTAGACTTCAAGATGAATGATAAGACAGAGAATTACCCATATATCAACAATGATCTGTTTACTTGGAATACACTAGGCACCTGTAAACAGAGAGCTAAATCTCTGATAGGAGGATGTATAGAGGGTTGATGAACTGATAGACGGACTGACAGGTGGAAGGATGGATGGATAAATGGAGTATGTAGCTACCTAGTGGTGAAATAACTCCTGAAAGTTTAAAATTATGTCATTAAAACACAAATAGTACTAAAATGATTTTCTTCTCCCTTAAAACAGTAATTTAATTAAATCATATAAAAATTGATAAGGTATTATCAATAAAATACACCATAATTTTATAGAATTCACAATTAGTATATTATACTATGATGTGCTTGCTGAGCAGATGTTCATAATAAGATCTACCATCTCTTATAAACTTATATGTTAGGCTCTCTGAAAGCACTTTACAGTCATTACCACATTAGCTAACCATTTCTTTTCCTAGACTGCAAACATGGAAGGAGGTAATCTACAGGCATACCTTGGAGATAGTGTAGGCTTGGCTCTAGACCACTGCAGTAAAACAAATATTGCAATAAAGCAAGTCACACAAATTTTTTGGTTCACAATACATATAAAAGTTGTGTTTATACTATACTGTAGTCTAATAAGTGTGTGATATTATGTCTAAAAAATGTACATGCCATAATTTACAAATACTGTATTGCTAAAGGATGCTAATGATCGTCTAAGTCTTCTATAAGTCGTATCTTTTTGCTAGTGGAGGCTCTTACCTTGATGTTAATGGCTCCTGACTGATCAGCGTGGGGTTTCTAAAGGTTGTGGTGGCTAAGACGATAATGAAGTTTGTCACATGGATTGCCTCTTCCTTTTATGAAAGATTTCTCTGTAACATGTGATGCTGTTTGGTAACATTTTACCCACAGTAGAACTCTTTCAAAATTAGAGTGAATGCTCTCAAACCCACCACTTGATAAAGGTTACCTACGTTTATATCATATTCCAAATAATTTGTTGCCATCTCTAGCACCTTCACCAATAATAGATTCCATCTCAAGAAACCATATTCTTTGTTCATCTGTAAGAAACAATTCCTCATCCATTAAAGTTTTATCATGAGACTGCAGCAATTTTCAGTCACATCTTTAGGTTTCACTTCTAATTCTAGTGATCTTGCTATTTCCACTGCATCGCCGTTAGTTCTTCCACTGAGGTCCTGAATTCCTCAAAGTCATCTATGAGAGTTGGAATTCACTTCTTCCAAACTCCTATTGTGTTGATATTTTAACCTCCTCCCATGAATCACAAATGTCCGTAATGGCATCTAGAATGGTGAATCCTTTCCAGAAGATTTTCTTTTTTTTTTTCTTTTTTTTTTTTTATTATA